>NW_026867544.1:0-271601 GCF_020745735.1 Hemiscyllium ocellatum
AGTGGGAATTCTGTTCTCGACGTTTTATCAGTGAGCTGGCATTATTGATCATGATTCCAGAGTCAGGTCTCTTAGTCGACTACCTACTCACAGACACCAATCTCATTTAATCTCGGTCTTTATGTACCATTCCTTACTGGCGACCTGCTGAGTTCTCTGCCACATAATCATCATACAATTGTACAGTTCTGTTAGTAGGACATTCTTACCATCGTATATGTACTGATGCTGGAAAGTGCTGTCCAGCTAGCCCCATTCGCCAGGATTATTTTGATACCCGATCTCAATTCATCCCATTGAACTACACATCCAGCTTTTCTTTTGAAACCTGCTGTGAAATCCGCCTCTGCTCTCTCTCCAAGGCAAAGCATTCTAAATCCCAGCACCGCTCTGGCTAAATACGTTACAAATTCATTGACCTTTGGGTTTTTCCATCCTGTCGATGCATTTTCACTCCCTGACGGCAAGTTGTTTGAGTACTTCACAATGCCTCACAGTGAGAATGCACTTCTCAGTTGTCAGTAGACTGTATCAATATTTGGCCGGACGTGGAGACCTGCACACAGTTCTGGTCCTGCACGAACAATTGTTGTAACACAGTTCAAGCAATTATGACCCCGTAAACTCCAAGAATGTCTGGTTAGAAGAGAAAGGGTGCAATCTGCATTGTTCTGGCATTGTGCATCTGAGTCAGGTGGCAGGTGGATGTTCCTATCGCATCTGACTGTTAACATCAACGAATCTTTGTTTTTTCTTTTTATTCTCTCTCCTTACTCAATATTTTCATGTATTTTAGAAAGGAGTTTGCTGCGCCTGCAGCCGCGTGATGTGAGAAGGGTATTTCCACGAGTGTAAAGGAGTGTGCCCCATTTTCAAAGTGTGTTGCGTACGTTTGTGAAATCGAAGAAGAAAGGGCAAATGCAACACTAGAAATCGTCTGTGTTTCTGACTGGGGAGTTCTGTCATCTCATCAATTCAGGCTTTCAATGTTATTGTTTCAGCTGAACGATCATGGCCCATTGCTTTCTAAACTACGTTGAACAACTGGATTGATATATTGCAAACATTGATGTCTATGTCTCACTTTCGCTTTCATATCAATGTCTAAACAAAATGTCAGGTAGAAGTGAGTGTTCAGAAAATGGATATCATGCATTGATGAATCTTCACACTGCCGTAGCTTAGCTGGCATGTGGGTCTTTGTGTGCCCACAACTGGGGATCGTTTGCAGTTCAGGTCGCCACAACATAGCAAGGGACGTAACGGCTTGGAGAGGCAGGGAAAATATGTTTACAAGGATGTTGCTTGCATCAGAGACGACTGATTACCAACAGCTTTTTGACATAATTTGGATTGTTCGTGCTTGGGTTTTGAGCTGAGAGGCGATTTGAAGGAAGTATATAAAAAGATGAGGGCTAGGATAGGTTACCGAGCGGGGGACTCTTTTGCCCAGTTGAGAAATGTATTGGGCAATGGGTTATAGGTGTGTGGGGGGGGGGGGGGGCATATTAAAATGATAACCACGAGACGATTTTTTTTTTTGACAGAGAGAGAGTACATGTCTGGAAAAGATTGCCAAAGAAGGTGGTGGACTTGGAGAGAATAGCAAAATTGTCAGGCAATTAGATAGATGGAGAACCGGCAATGTGTAAAGCGTTATGGACCATGTGAAGACAGATAGAATTAGTGTGGAATAGACTTGTCTTCACAGGACACATTGCAGAAGGGTTTGTTCCTGTGCTGTTCGTTTCTCTGTTCAATGGAGCATTTTACCGTCGGTAGAGAGGCTGGATTTAACGAATTTTTTCAATTGAGCAGAGACAATATTGGGCAGGCCTGTTTCATGTGAAGAGGTTATATGAGGAGCAAAAAAAAGTCAACAGAAAGCAAGCTGCTCCGCCTCAGTCCAATGGGGGACTCAGTTGGGAATTGAAAAGCATAAGAATCTGAAACGGCGTTGAAGATAATCTCCCGCCTTCTGAACTCTTATCGAACAGAACAAACAGCAGCCCGCAGAATGCAATTGGTTCGTTGTCCACTATTCTCTTTGGGGAAGTGGAGCGTGATCTTCCATTCAGTGGGCACTTGGCCATCTCTAGTACATCACTCTCCCATTTCCAGGACAGGAGGGGGATTTGGAGGCACAGGGGAAGTAGCAGGATAGAAAATGTGCGCTGCTTGCTGCCATACTACCGACAGAGCACCATTCATGTCACTTTTTTCAATCGTCACAAAAGTGGATTTACACTCTCATGTAGCGACAGCGTAAGTCGGTGATTGTAATAAGGCTGTGGGTGTGGTATTAACTTTGAAGGACAGAACAAGTTCGGTTTAATCACAATACAATAAGTCTTGACTCAGAAGTATAGACGCAGGAGCTCAGCGGTAATAACAGTGTCATGCTCAAAGTCTGTGAGAAGATTTGTAGCTCGGTGTGCTCGTTGTTGTGTTTGTGTTCGCCGAGTGGGAATTTGTGTTGCAGACGTTTCGTCCTCTCTAGGTGACATCCTCAGTGCTTGGGACCCTTCTTTGAAGCGGTTTGTAATGTTTCCTCCGGCAATTGTAGTGGTTTGAATCTGCCGCTTACGGTTGCCAGTTCCAGTGTCCGCTGCAGTTGTCCGGTATATTGGGTCCAGGTCAATGTGCTTATGGATTGAATCTGTGGAAGAGTCATGGCGATGATCACGTTCAATCAATAAGCACATCGACTGACCCAATATCTAACCACTGCAGCGGACAGCTGGACTGACAACTGTAGCGGCAGATTCAAACCACCACAAATTGCCGGAGGAAGCATCACAGAAGCGCTTCACAGGAGGGTCCCAAGCACTGAGTATGTCACCTAGACAGAGGAAGAACGTCTGCAAAACAAGTTCCCAGCATATCGGCGTTCAGAACCACAACACACAGTGTTTTGCATATGGAGTTACTGCTGGAAGTGTAAACAGGTCAGTGATAACCACGGTGATGTGATTCTGGAATCACATGTAGAAACAGAGCAGGTCAGTGGATCCATATAATGTGGGTTTGCAGTCAATTGCACGAAAGGTCCATGTCAGCGGTAATGACAGCGCAGTGATTCTGGTCAATATGTGTTTAAATGCTGTGAGAATGGATCCACATGCAGGTACAGAGCAGGTCAATGATAACCAGAGTGTTGTGAGGATCGAATGACATCCAAGAATAGATCAGATTTATTAGAGTTGACCATAATGCTCTTATTCAGAACCATGCAGATACAGAGCAGTTCAGCGTTAAGCACAGTGCTGCGCGCCTGAGGTATACATGGAAACACTATAGATCCGGGTGAATGAAGAGGCAGTTAGAAAGAGTTGAAGAGCAGGACCTCAGCAATATTACTTTCAGAATAGCTGCCAGGGTTATTAGTGTTGCAAGGAATAGAAATATATGGGAAGATGAATACATGGAGAAGAAACTGATGCAAGGTGCATGGCTTTTTGGATCTTGGATCAGTGGACTCTCTCCTGATGCAAGGGTGGACTATAAACGAGGCACTGATTGCTCCGAAAGCCAACCAATATCCTCGCTGCAACTTTCGCTCGTACTACATGGGGGCTTAAAACTCTAGTGCCAGGGAATGCAATTACAGCAGCAGGACAACAAGTGGAAGAGATTGACAGGAAGTTTGTTGCTAAGACCAGTGAATCAGACAGAAAGGACAAACAGTGATGGGTGAATGAACACAACAGCACACATGGCCTAACGTGTGTTTACATCAATACAGGAGTTTAACCGGTAAGACAAATGAGCGTAGAAACTGGATCAGTACGTAAGACGAAGATGTTGTGCCCACTGCAGAGATGTGGTTGAGAGAGGGACTGAAAAGACTCCAGGATTTCGTTAGTTTAGACGAGATAGAGAAAAGGGTAAAAGATATGAAAGAGTTGTGTTAGTAATCAGACAGATCTTACATCTTTACTTGACAAATGCATGAAATGCAGAAGGCAAGAGGGGTAGAGCTGAAAAATTAGGTGGGTGCAAAATCTGCCAGGATTCTAACATAGGATGTCCAACAGCATTGGGAACAAATATGTGGCTGATCATGGTAGATTCGATAACAACAAGAATTTTCATAATGGGTAACGTTAACTTCCTCAATATTCATGGGACTCCTTACAGCAAGAGAACGGGGGAAACAGAGTGGACCTTCCTTAATTAGATGTAAGTGTATTTCTTGAAACAGTATGTGGATAGCCAACTGGCAGAGGGTCACAGTGTACACTTGTATTGGTTACTTAGCCTGGCCAAGTGATTACCTTTTAGTGGGAGAGCCTTTTGAAAACAGTCATCACAGCTCGGTAAGTTGTAAGATAGCTATGAAACAGGGAGATGTCAGGAGCTTCGGTTAGGTACAAAATTGGTGGAAGGCAATTTACATCAGCACGAGACAGGAGCTAGGAAGCTTTAATTGGAAGATGT
This sequence comes from Hemiscyllium ocellatum, assembly GCF_020745735.1. Taxonomy (NCBI): domain Eukaryota; kingdom Metazoa; phylum Chordata; class Chondrichthyes; order Orectolobiformes; family Hemiscylliidae; genus Hemiscyllium; species Hemiscyllium ocellatum. The sequence goes on from NW_026867544.1 coordinate 4,441, forward strand.
AGTTAACGGACAAGACAACATTTAACATGTGGGAATTTGTGAAGATCTGGTGTAGAGAGTTCCGGACGACCAGTTGTCCAGTAAGGTGGATGTACAAAGGTAGCAAGGTAAGCGACATATGAAAACAACGTAGCTGTGAATTTCTTCAAAGAGAAAAAGAATGCATGTGTAAGTTTTAGGAAGCTAAAATAGTACGGGACAGTGAATAATTGTTGAAAGCAGGTAAGTATTCAAACGGGAAACTAGACGGCAAGAAGCGGCCATGAAATTCTTAAATAATTCAAGTTAAAGAGAGTCCCAAAGCATTCTATACATATAATAAGAACAGAAGTATTTCCACTGGAGAAAGTAGGACCACTCAAGGATACAGGATGGCACTTATGCTTGGAGGAGAGGATGTTTGACTTCCAAAGTGAATACTTTGCATCACCATTCGCTCCATAAACGACATGGAGAATAGGGAGATATGTGTGGAGCATGCCTATAGGCTAGAACATTAAAGAACAAGAAAGTGGTTGAGTTGGATCCTTGAAGAGAATTAATGCAGATAACTTCCCAAGACCTTGATAGCTACTCCAGTTTATTGAATGAGGGAATTGAAGCGATTGCTCAGGCCTTTGGCTGTGTAAGTGTTCCTCTCGTACCATTTAAGAGATCCCCGGAGGATTTGGTGAGTAGGCTATGTTTTCCCCCGATTCAAAAGAGAGTCAGTGGATAAGCCAGGAAACTATCAGCCAATAAGTCTCACATCAGTGGTGGGAAACTATTGGAGTGAACTCTTAGGATAGGATTTATGCATATATGAAAAAGCGTGATCTAATTAGGTGCAGTCAACATAACTTGTGCAGGGCAGGTCATGCCTCACTAACTTAACTGATCTATTTGAGGAGGTCTCAAAGATGAATGATGAGGGTAAACCAGAGGAATTGCTAACATGGAACTTTAGTACGGCTTTCGATAAGAACCTACATGGTAGAGACTCATTGTGAAAATTAAGATTAATGGAGTCCACGGTACTTGGCCGCTTGGATTGACAATTGGGTTGTCTATAGAAGGCAGAGAGTAAAGGTGGAATGGTGTCTTTCCGGCTGGAGATCCGTGACTAATGGTTTTCTCCAAAGATCCGTTTTTAGGACATCAACTATCTTCTGTTGTATGTAACTGATTCGATTAAAATGTACATGAGTCGGTGAGTACGTTTTGCAGACGATACAAAGATTGGAAGATTTGTGGATAGCACAGAGTTTTTTTCAAAGGATACTAGGAATATATACCAATTGCAGATATTGGCAGAGTCATGGCAGATATAGCTTACTCTGGATGAGAATGAGCTGCTGCAATTTGGGAGATCAAACCTTATGGAAAAGTATACAGTTAATAGCAGAACGAAGAACAGCATTGATGTATAGAAGGAACTTGTGATTCAAGATATCTCTCCCTGAAAGTGGCCATGCAAGTAAATAGGTGGTAAATTAGTCACATGGTGCTGTTTGTCTTGATTGGTCAGGGAATTGAGTTCAATGTTCAATATGTCATGTTGCAGCTTTCTAAGACTTTGGTGAGAGCACACTTAGAGTGCCATGTTCTGTTGTGGTCGACACATTACACGAAGGATGTGGTTGCTTTGGAGAGGGTGCAGATGAGATTTTACCAAGATGCTGCCTGGATTACAGACTTTGATCGATAAGGAGTAGTGAGCAAAATCTCAGATTGTTTCTATTGAATAAAAGAGACTGAGAGGAGATTAGATAGATGTCTGTAAAATTGTGAGATGACAAGACGGGGTGACAGACAGAATCGTTTCCCCAGTAATGAAAGGTGTGCGGAAGCATAAGGTGAGGGTGAACGTTCACAGGAGACGTGATGGGCAGTTTGTAAAACAGAATGTGGTAGGATATTGGAATGCACTGGCAAGGATTTTGGTGGAGGCAGTAACGATTAGGGTACTTAGGGACGTTTTTAGATTAGCACACATGAATATGTAAGGAGTGGAGAGATATGAAGCAAGGACAGACATAAGGAATTACTTCTGCTTGGTGTCATGTTTGGCACAACATTATGGGTGATAGGCTCATTACTGTGCTGTGCAGTTCTGTGTCTTGTATCAGTGGTAACAACAGTGCAGCGGATATTTATAGACAGAGTAGATCAGTGAAACACTCAGTCGTGCTGGTCTGGAGTCACATGTAATGACGAGCAGGTCAGGGGAAAGTACGATGTTACGGTTCTGGAGTCAGATGTAGAGACAGAGTATGCCATTGGTACTCACAGCGCTGTGTGTCGAGCGTCATGGAATTACACAGTTAAAAAAATAGACCTTTGCTCCAAATCGGCCATGCCGCAAAGATATCTGAAATCCATCGAAACCTAATTGCCAGCATTTACCCCATATCGCTCAAATTTCTTCCTCTTTAAATACGCAACCAGATGCCTTTTTAAATTTTGTAATTTTTGCGGTCTTTTATACTTCCTCTGGCAGTTCATTTCATGCATGCGCCATCCTCGAGGCAAAAGGAAGTTGACCCTCAGTTGTCGTTTCAATCGTTCCCCTCTCAGCCTGAAACAGAGGCTCTGTTAATTTGTTCTCCTATAGTGGAGAAAAGACAAACACTTTGCGCTCTATCCATGCCCATCAGATATTTTAAACCCCTATAAAGTCATCCATCACTCCAGGGAACAGAAGAATTAGGTTATAGCCAGAAAAAGGATTGAGGATATAAAAAAGTGATTTCTGGGAGTTAGGCTGGAAGCTGAAAAGCAGGACTAACGGTATTAGTGTTCTCCAGATAACTACCGTGCCACGAGATAGCGAGGGAGGCAGGAACAGGAGCGGGAGCACCTTAACACGTGGCTGCGCAGCTGGTGTAGGTGGGAGGGTTTCAGATATGGAGATAATTGGGATGTCTTCTGGGGAAAGTGGGACAAGAAGGATGGTTGCATCTGAAGTTGTAGAGGACAAATATCCTGAATGGAAGTTTGATCGAGCAGTTCGAGACGGTTTAATCTTGTATGGCAGGGGGTGGGAAACTGAGCTATATATACCGTGGTGAGAGTTGATGCAGATGAGGCAATAGCAAGAGGTAGACCAGCTAGTGGGAATGATTTTCCTGGGAAGGAACCAAGGGATTGTTTAAAGTGGGTTTGCTTGAATGCAACGAGAATCACGAATAAAAGTGATGAATTTAGAGCATGGGTCAGTACCTGGTGTTCTGATGTTGTGCCAACAGAGACATAAGTTTCTCAGAGGCAGGTGCATGGATGTTCCAGGGTTTAGAGCATTTAAGAAGAATAGGAAGGAGGAAAAAGAGGAGGGGGTGTAGTCACGAAAATCAGAGAGTGATCATCAAGCTGTCGAAGGTTCCATTGTCGAGGAAGATCTGCCTACCGAGTCAGTATTGGTGGAAATTAGGAACAGCAAGGTAGTAGTCACTTCGTTAGGGATTTACTACAGGCCCCCAACAGCAGCAGGGAGATTGGAGAAAGCATCGGTCGGCTGATTTTGAAAAAGTGTGATGTTTGTATCGGGTTGTTGTAAGGTTGACTTTAACTTTTCCAATATTGATTGGAACCTCCTTCGAGCAGAAGATTTGAATGGAGATGTTGTTGTAAGGTGCGTTCAGGAGGGTTTCCTAACACAGTACGTTGACAGCGATGAGGGGAGAGGCCATTCTAGACTTGATGCTCGGAAACGAAGCAGTTATCTGATCTTGTTGTGGAGAGAATATTGGTGAAAGCGACCACAACTGCCTCACATTCTACATCGCCATGGAGAAGGAGAGGATTAGGCAAAATAGGAGGCTATTGAATTGGGGAAGAGGAACTATGATGCGATTAGACATGAGTTAGGAAGCATGGATTGGGAGCATTAATCCATGGTAAAGACACCATAGACGTGTGGAGACAGTTGTTGCAAGTGATGAAAATATACGTTACTCTGAGAGAGACAAGAAGGGGTAAGATAAAGAAACCTTGGATGACGAGAGCGGTGGAGCTTCTCATTATAAAAAAAACGTAACTCCCATAAGGTGGAGGAAGCTAGGGTCAAGCTCAGCTCTAGATGATTACAGGTTGGCGAGGATGGAGCTCAGAAGTTGTCTGAGGAGAGCAGAGAGAGGGCACGAGAAGGCTTGGCAGAACGGATTAATGAGAACACAAAGGGATTTTGCACTTATGTGAGGATGAAGAGAATGGCCAAAGAAAGAGTAGGGCCGATCAGGGAAAGCATAGGGAACTTGTGTGTGAAGTCTGAGGAGCTAGAGGAAGACCTAGATGAGTTTTTTGCTTCTGTCTTTACGAAAGAAGCGAACTTTGTACTGAATGAAACCTTTCAAGAGCAGCGTGCATGATGGAATGGATAGAGATAGAGGAAACTAATGTGCTGAAAATGTTGTCAAACATTAAAATTGACAAGTCTCCAGGCCCGGACCAGATTTGTCCTCGGTGCTTTGGGGACGAAAGATCTTTGGATCCTCGCTCTCCACTGGAGTCGTACCTGAGTACTGGAGAGAGGCAAATATAATTCCTCTCTTCAAGAAAGAAACATGGAAATCCCCGGCAAATACAGAATGGTAAGTCTCAAGTCTGTCATCTGCAAGATGTTAGAAACGATTCTGATGGATAGGATTTATGACCAATCTGGAAGAGCATGGCTTGATGTGAACACGGCTTTGTTCGGGGCAGGTCATGCCTCACAAACATTATCGAGTTCCTCTACTGGAAAGGTTGATGAGGGTCGAGCTGTGGATTTGGGTGTATATGGACTTCAGTAAGGCAGTTAATAACTTTCCTAATGGTACGCTCATTCAGAAAGTCAGGAGGAATGGATACAGGGGAACTTAGCTGTTTAGATACAGAATTGGCTGGCCAACAGAAGACAGCGAGTGGTAGTAGAACTAAAATATTCTACCTGGAAGTCAGTGGTGAGTAGTGTTCCACAGTGCTATGTCCTTGGGAATCTACTGTTTGGAATTTTTAGTAATAGACTTAGATGAGGGAATTGAAAGATGGGTCAGCAAGTTTGCAAATGGCATAAAGGTTGGAGGTGTCGTTGACAGTATAGAGAGCTGTTGTAGGCTGCTGCGGGACATTGAGAGAATGCAGAGATGGGCTGAGAGGTGGCGGATGGAGTTTCAACCTGAATAAATGCGATGTGATGAATTTTGGAGTTCGAATTTGAAAGCTGAGTACAGGATTAAGGATAGGATTCTTGCAGTGTTTGAGGCACAGAGGGATCTTGGTGGCAAGTAAATAGATCCTTAAAAATGACCAATCATTTGGACCGGGTTGTTAAGAAAGCATATGGTGTTTTGGCTTTCATTAACAGGGGGATTAGGTTAAGTGTCGTGAGATGTTGTTGCAGCTCTATAAAGGTTTGGTTGGACGGCACTCTTGGAATACTGCGTCCAGTTCTGTTCGCCCTATTATAGGAAGGATGTGGATGCTTTGGAAAGGGTTCAGAAGAGCTATACCAGGATGCTTCCTGGACTGGAGGGCTGATCTTATGAAGACAGGTTGACTGAGCTAGGACAGATTCATGGAGAAGAACAAGGAGGAGAGAGGACCTAATTGAGGTATACAAGATAAGGAGAGCACAGATAAAGGCAATAGCCCAGAGACTATTTCCCAGGGCAGAAATGGCTAACACGAGGGTCATGGTTTTAAGCTGATTGTAGGAGGTATAGAGGGTATTCAGAGGCGGGTTCTTTCCAAAGAGAGTTGTTGAGAGACATGGAATGCGTTGCCAGCAGCAGTTGTGGATTCAAGGAGCATTGGGGACAGTTCAGAGACTGCTGACAGGCATATGGTCACAAAAATTTGAGGATGCATAAAGGAGGATCAATGGTCTCTGCTGTTCTATGTACTATGTTCTAATCAGCCTCTGAGACTAATCCTCAACGACAAACCCGCCAAACGTGACTATATCATTATACGTCCTTTGTGGTACCCACAGAGTTGTGGGTCTGGAGTTAACATAAAGACACGGTCAGACAAGGTGTAACTGCAGTTCTGTGGACTAGAGTCACGTGTGGATTCACAGCAGGTGAGTGGTAACCAAGGTGCTGTGAGTTGATCAAATGTAGAAGAGAGAGCAGATCAATGGTAGCCACAGTGTGTGGATCTAGAGTCACACATGGAGACAACTTAGATCAATGTTCATCAAAGTGTTCAGCGACTGGAGTCACGTGCAGAAACAGAGTAGATCATTGCTAAACATAGTTTTTTTTCTAAGACTGACTTATTGAGACAGAGTTGGTTAATAGTGCACTCAGTGCTATGACTGTAGTCACAGAGCAGGTCAGTCATAAAAACAGTGCTGTTAGTCTGAATTCACCTGTACCGACAGCGCAGATGGGTACTGACCACATTGCTGTGGGTCTGATTCAAATTCAGGTAATGTGCAGATGAGTGGTAACCAAAATGCTATGTGTTGGGAATTATAATTCGAGAAGGAGCAGGTCAGTGGAAAACACAGTGCAGTGTGGCTTGATTCGCATTGAGAGACAGCGCAGATCAGAATAACAACAATGCCCTACTTCTGGTGTCACATCTACAGCCAGAGTCCAACAGTGGTAACCAAAGTGTTGTGGCTTCAGAGACACAGAGACAAAGCAGATCGTGGTAACGACGAAGCAGTGGGTCTGGAGTCGTACAGAGCAGTTCAGTGGTAGTCACGGTGCAGTGGGTCAGGAGTCACATGAAGAGACAGGGAGATCAGTATATTTACAGTGCTGTTGTTCTGGATTGAGAGATTAATGATTGAGCAGATTAGTGATAAACAGAGTGTTAAGCATCTGGAGTCACATATAATGGCAGATGTGCAGATGACTTGTAACCAGAGTGCTTTTGGTTTGGAGTCAAATACAGAGTGGAAACTGGTCTAGGGACATCATTGTTCCGTTGTTCTGGAAGGAAATGTTGAGACAGAGAAGATCAGTAGTACCCATAGTGACGTGGGTCTGGAGTCATAGTTCTTAGAAATGTACAACATAGAAACAGAACCTTTCGCCACCCATGACGACCAGATATCCTACATTTATCGAATGACATGGACCAATATTTGTTCCATATCCCTCCAAACCTCTCTTACTAAAAATCTCACTCAGATGTCTTTTAAATGTTGTAATTGCAAGCCGTCGCCATGACTTGCTCCGGTAAATCATTTCATGGTCGTACCACACTGTGAGTGAAAAAAGATTTGCCCATTTTAAGTCTGTCCCCTCACACTGAAATGGATGGCACATAGTTTTGGACACCAATTAACCTGGGGGAAAGACATGGCCATTCATCGTACCCATGCCCTTCATGTTTTTATAAGCTTCTGTAAAGATTCCCGAAGCCTCTAATATCGTGTAATGTAATATGACATGACAATGTAAGATAAAGTAATATAATATAACATAATGTTACCTTCTTTTTTTCCAGTGTTGACCTCCTCATTTGAGGAAGAGAATTTATGGAGTCAGTTCATTGAAGGTGTACCAAACTGATTCCTGAGTTGGTAGGACTGTTCTATGAAAAAATATGTGAACGTTTTGGATTATATTCACTGTGGCTCGGACGTATGGGACAGGCAGTGTGTATTCTCGGAAAATCATGTCATGATCACATTGGATGGCTCAGGGGGCTCATTGTCCTAAGTTCATTAAATTCTAATAAGACTATGCCGGTTGAAAGCAGAAAATCATGTTCCCGATAATCAGAGGAATTTAGAACCAAGTGGGGTCTCAGTCTAAGGCAAACAAGATAGGCCATTTAGGACTGATGCACGATAACTTTCCTGACCAAGTGAATGGGAGACTGTGGAATTATCTGCCACCCTAAGCAGTCAAGGAGAAAACATTGAATTTTTTGTTTGTAAGTAGTTAGATACGGTTCTTGCAGCTCAATTGGTCAAAGTCTACAGGGATAAAGGAGTAACAGGGATTGTATTGAACGATCAGCCAAGGTCACATTGAATGGCGTAGCAGTCTCGAATTGTTGAATGATTTATTCTTGCCCATAGTTTCTATGTTTCTCTGTGAAACGAATAATGTTGTGATTCATTCGTGAAAAGTTCAATAAATTTTTTCCAAGCCGATGGAATGGGAACCGACAATCAACCTGTTCCATCAACTTGGTAAATATTCGACAAGATGAAAGAACACCCTGGCAACATAACATGAAAGTTTCAAAAACTAAAGAAAATGTGTAATAGCATGTGGACGGCTTTGACTGGGGTACATCATTTAATGTCGGTTAATGGAGGAAGGAACAATAATCTGTTTCCTCTCCTTACGTATGTCAGCAAGAAGGGATTGACACGTTTAAGATTGTCAGCAAGAGAGGTGGCAGTGAGAAGAAAAAAATGGAGGGATGCATTTCTGAGGCTTTGTAAGGCTCCAGTCAGATTGGACCACATTTTGTCTATTGTGAGCAATTTTATTTTAGATTGCTTGCACTGTGGAAACAGACCCTTCGGCCCAATAAGTCCACACCGACCCGCCAAAACGCAACCCACCCAATCCGCTACATTTACCCCTTTACCTAACACTACGGCTAATTTACCAGGGCCAATTCACCTCAGTTGCACATCTTTGGACTGTGGGACTTGATCCGAATTTTGTACCCGAAGTATCTGCCTAGACCGCTGGGAGATGCAATGGTAACACTGTGCCACAAACTCCTGAAGGGAGTACGTATCAATGAATACTGGACACACACAAAAACGTGCCAGGATTCGACCATTGCTGCCGTTGCCCGGGATTTCCCCTGTTCCATGAAGAAACTGGAAGAGCTCCAATGGTAATCTTTGCTGGAGCAACAATAGTATTTTGAGATGGTTAAAGAACAATATATAATATTACGGCAGAGACTCTTTGCACATTGATCTTCCAAAACAGCAGACCCCCTTTCCCACTTGACTGAGAGCCATTAATTTTTAAACGTTTCAAGTGGCTGATCCAAGTACACTTTCCGGTAGTGATGCTTCCATTCTCAATTATCAACCCAGGCAGGGCATTGCAGATTCACCGCCAGCCGATGGGTGAAAACATTTGTGAAACCCTGCATTTCACTTTAAAATGGTGGCCTCTTGCTTTTATACGTTTGGGTAAGGAGACCAGCTGTTTTCTCCTCTTGTCCATGTCGCTCATGTATTTCGTTGTTGCCCTCACTCGACCTACTCCACTTCTCCACCACTCTGCATCGCAGAACCTGATCACACTGGAGAATTTTCTCGACTGAGCCCACTCTCTGGTGAAATCATATCCTGCTCGTAACAAGTGGAAAGGAACAATTCTAAATCCCAAAATGGGGCTTGAATCCAGAGTGGCTAGATTGGGGGAGGGGAGTGTTGCAGGTAGGCTTTTAACACTTCTTTTCAGGGTACTTGAGTTCATCGTACTGAGCCTAACCATTGCACAGTGATGCGAATTCGCCTGTTCTCTGTTTGTAAACTGTCACTTCAACAAGTCAAGAGCTCATAGAGAAGTGCGCATGGTGCTGCTCCTTGCCGAGAATTTCAGAGATTATTCACTACAGAGTGTCCGAACCGCTGAATGTATCTCCTGTTTTTCATCGATCTCACTGGGATATCGCGGAAGTTTGTAGGTGCGAATGAAAGCTGTGCTCTTGCTCCTTGGAACGTGGCATTTTGTGGAGGCGAACACTGATAGCAGTTGAAAATGTGTTGCTGGTTAAAGCACAGCAGGTTAGGCAGCATCCAAGGAATAGGAAATTCGACGTTTCGGGCATAAGCCCTTCATCAGGAATGAGGAGGGTGTGCCAAGCAGACTAAGATAAAAGGTAGGGAGGAGGGACTTGGGGGAGGGGCGATGGAGATGTGATAGGTGGAAGGAGGTCAAGGTGAGGGTGATAGGCCGGAGTGGGGTGGGGGCGGAGAGGTCAGGAAGAAGATTGCAGGTTAGGAGGGCGGTGCTGAGTTGAAGGAACCGAAAGAGACAAGGTGGGGGGCGGGGAAATGAGGAAACTGGAGAAATCTGAGTTCATCCCTTGTGGTTGGAGGGTTCCCAGGCGGAAGATGAGGCGCTCCTCCTCCAGCCGTCGTGTTGTTATGTTCTGCCGGTGGAGGAGTCCAAGGACCTGAATGTCCTCGGTGGAGTGGGAGGGAGAGTTAAAGTGTTGAGCCACGGGGTGGTTGGGTTGGTTGGTCCGGGCGTCCCTGAGGTGTTCGCTGAAGCGTTCCGCAAGTAAGCGGCCCGTCTCCCCAATATAGAGGAGGCCACATCTGGTGCAGCGGATGCAATAGATGATGTGTGTGGAGCTACAGGTGAACTTGTGGCGGATATGGAAGGATCCCTTAGGGCCTTGGAGGGAAGTGAGGGAGGAGGTGTGGGCGCAAGTTTTACATTTCCTGCGGTTGCAGGGGAAGGTCCGGGAGTGGAGGCTGGACGTGGAGATACACACTGCATCGCAATGTAGAACTAAATAGAAAAGTTAAGACATCCAGAAGAAGGAGTAAAAGACAAAGTGAGAAATAAAGGTAGTGTGAGCAATGAGGGAGTAAGAGAAAAGGATAATGGAGATTGAGAAAGGAAGGGGAGAGCTGGGAAACGACAAGAAATGCAGTAAATAAAAGTTTTTTTTAAAAATGGAGATGGAGACAGGAATGAAGGACAAAGAGACAGACGGTTAAGGTGTTAGAGAGCGAGTAATGAGGAAGGCAGAATGAAGATAAAAGGGGTGAGAAAGCGAAATAGAGAAGGGGGAATAATGAAGAGCTGAAAGAAGAAAAGAGATAGGCATTGCAGCATCATGCACAACATGGAGAGAATTGTGCTTAAGAAAGAGAGTAATGAGATATGGAAAAAGAAGGTGAAGAGGTTTGAGTGATTAAAAAAACAGGCGGAGTGATATAGAGACCTACATGGAAATATAATTGAAAAAAATGGTATTGAGTAATGAATTGAGTGTGTTTGAATAAAACCGTCAGAGAAAGACTAAAACAGGTTTTGAATGACGACGGCGAGGGAAAAAAATAGCTGCGGTCGAGATAGGAATTGAGACTGAGAGATTGATGATGGAGAGAGAGAGAGTGATAACAATTAAATGTGAACAGAAAATAAACATCACAGAGAGAGAGAGAGAACCTCAGTGTGATCTGTTTGCTGATTGTACTTTTCTCTGCCATCGTCAGGATCCTTGTTTCTTACAGTCATGTCTAAATGCTCGTATAAAGTTTAAAGTTCCACAGTCAGTTCTCGAGATTGGAGCAAGACAGAGTCGGGGAGGGCAGAAGGACATCCAACGTACAGGTCCGTCTGAAACCACAGCATCATTGTATTCAATCCTCCTACATTACTTTTCATTCGCAGGATATTGTCTGCGATATTGATCGTTCCGCCGTTTTTTTGCCAATCCAACGTTGAACCCCTTGAGGAGAGTGGGGCTGAACTCCTTCACAGACTATCTCAGTCCGTGCCCCCACAAACAGAGCAGCAATAAAATGGCAGGGAGGCAGCCACGGCATTTTGTCCGAGTGACAGCGAATGAGCAATCGATATATTTCACTCACACTTCACCCGATTCATTCATGAGATGTGGAAGGCGTTGTCAGACAGCAGTTATTGCTCTCCGTAGTTGGCCCCGAAAGAAAGTGGCAGTGAGCGGCTTTCTTGAAATAATGCAGTCAATGTGCTCAGGGTAGACCCGTAATTCCATCAGGGAAGGTCTTCCACAATTTTGATTGAAATGCACAGAATAAATGGTGATATATTTCAAGTCAATATGGTGAGTGGCTTTGAGGGGAACGTGCAGGGGTTAGTGCTCAAATCCATCTGCTGCCCTTGTGCTTCTCGATGGAAATGAACGTGAGTTTCGAAGGTGTTAAGGACTGTGTCTTGTCGATGGTACACACTGCTACTAAGCCTTAGTGGCCGAGAGAGTGAGTATGTGTAGATCTTTTGCGAGGAGAAAGTGAGGTCTGCAGATGCGGGAGATCAGAGCTGAAAATGTGTTGCTGGAAAAGCGCAGCAGGTCAGGCAGCATCCAAGGAACAGGAGATTCGACGTTTCGGGCATAAGCCCTTGAAGAAGGGCTTATGCCCTGAACGTCGAATCTCCTGTTCCTCGGATGCTGCCTGACCTGCTGCGCTTTTCCAGCAACACATTTTTAGATCTTTTGCGAAGCAAGTGGGCTTTATTGTCATGGATCCAGTCGATATTCTTATTGTAATTGCAGCTGCAAAAATCCAGACAGGTGGGTTTGACACTATTCACTTGTGCCTTGTCGATAATAAACCAATTTTGTGGGAAGTGGAGGTGGAGATGTGGAGCTGAGAAAGGCGCAGCAGAATTCCTGGATTCTGAATTTCTCTTCAGCCAGTATATTGAGATAGCTACTCCAATTTAGTTTCTGGCTCAATTTGAAGCATCTGAATGTAAATAGATGATGGCTGAGGGGCGGAGGGATGGGGAGTGCGAGGTGTACAATAATGATGACGCGATTGAACATCAAAGGGCAACGTTTATATTATCTCGTATTTTTAACCTTTAGGACGTTGAAGGTTGGCAGGGAGTAATTCAGTCATGGTAACACCTATCGAAGTTCAAGCAGCAACACTGACTGAAGGGGTGAGAACGAGGCCGACTCAGAAGATTATGAGTGGGCATAAGTGGTGAAGGCATGAAAGGATAACCTGAAAGGTAAATTAGACAGATGACAACCTCTGTATGAATGAGTGAGGGTGGGGGAATTGAGCTGATGAACAGTGTCAGCAGTGTGTCAGCATCACCCCGACTTTTGATACCAAGTAAAGTCAACAAAGCTACATGTTTCCACTTTATTCCAAATCTGCAAAGCAGTTGTGCACGACCTGGAAATGTCCGTGACTGTGTGTGTGTGTGTGTGTGTGTGTGTGTGGTGTGCTGTGTGTGTGTGTGTTTGTGTTTGTTTTTGTAAATGTTGATATGTATGCCTATCTGTCCCTGTGTGCATGTGTTGTGTAACTTTGCGTATGTGGCTGTTTCTGTGAGCCTTCCATTTCACGTGCGTGTCTGGGGTGTGTGTTGTGTTTTCTGGTGTGCGTGTTTCACCCTCTGGTGTGCGTGTTTTCTGTGTGCATTTATGATTCTATGCATGTATGAATGTGTCTTTGTCTGCGTTTCTATGTGCCTCTATGTCTGTGATTCTGTCTCGATGTGTTAGTGCATTCCTGTATGTACCGATGATTTTGTTTTACTGTGCACCTCTATTCAATGGGTTTTCTGTGATCGAGTCACCGAGTACTAAAGCGTGGAGAGATGCCCTTTGATCCAAACTGATCCATGCCGAACCAAATGTCCATCCACGCTAAACCGATTTCCTTTAAACCTGGCCCATGTACTCCTAATCCTTTTCCATCTATGTATTTGTCCAAATGACTTTTAAATGTTGCTAATGTACCCGCCTCAACCACATCCACTGGTAGCTCATTCCATGTGCAACCATTTCTATGCGTAAGAATGGTTTACCTCAGTTTCCATTTTATTATTTCCCTTCTGACATTAAATTTGAGTCTTCGTTTCCTCGATTCTCAAACCCTGAGAAAAGGACTGTTTGCATTCACGCTATCTATGCCTCACTTGACAAATTAGATACCCACTCAATCTCCGAAACGCAAGTGAAAAAGCCCATCTCTTTCAACCTCTCCCTATAACACAGACCATTGAGACCTGGCAGCATTCTTGTAAAATTTTGATGCAGTCTTTCTAGATTAATACCATCCTTCCTGCAGCAAGGTAACCAAAACCGAACACAATACTCCAAGTGCGTCTTCACCAATGTTCTGTTCAACATAACTTCCCAACTTCAATAATCAATGCCCTGACTGATGAAGGCGAGTGTTCCAAAAGCTCTCTGCACTGCCCTGGCTACCTGTGACTCCATTTTCAGAGAACTGTGCACCTGAAATCCAAAGTTCCTCTGTGGCAATCCGCTCCTTAAGGCCCGACCATTCACCATGAAACACAGTCCTTGATTTGACATTCCAAAATGCAAGACCACACACTTAAATATCATTTGACATTTTTCGACCCACTTCCCAAGATAACAAGGTCCTGCTTCCATTTCTGACATTCTTCCTCACCTTCCACCATACATTTTTAAAAATTATTTATTGCCGTAGAACTTTGAACATGAAACAGTACAGGCCTTCCGGCCGTCGTTGTTATGCCGACCTGTGAAACCCATCTGAAGCCCATCTAAACTCCTCCATTCCATTTTCGTCCATCTGAAAACGCAATGACAATTTAAAATCCCTTAAATTTGGCGAGTCCACTATTGTTGCAGTCAGTGCATTCCACGCCCCTACTGCTATCGTAGTAAAGAAACTAACTCGAAAATCAGATCGATATCTGTCAACCTTCAATTTAAAGCAATGCCCCCTCGCGCTAGCCAACACCGTCTGAGAAACAAAAAAAAACACTCGCTGTCCACCTGGTCCAACCCTCTGATCATCTTGTTAGTCTCTACCAAGTCCACCTCAATTCTTCTGATCAACGAAAATAGCATTCGGTCCCTCAGACGTTCCTCGTAAGACCTTTCCTCCACACCAGGCAGCATCCTCGGAAATATCCTCTGAAACCCTTCCCAAGCTTCTACATTTTTCCAATAATTCAGTGACCAGAACTATACATAATAACACAAGTGCGGTGGCAAAAGGGTTTTGTACAGATGCAGCACGACCTGGTTCTGAAACTCAATCCCTCTACTAACAAAAGCCACCAATCTACATGCCTTCTAAACAACTGCATCAGTGTGTGTGTCGACTTTCTCAGATCTATGTACATTTGTTATTTTTCTCAGAGAGTTGGAATGTAAAAGGAGAGATGTGCTACTGAGACTTTATAAAGCTCTGGTTAGGACGCATTTAGAATACTATGTCGAGTTTTGGGCCCCACACCTCAGGAAGGGCGTACTTGCACTGGAGAATTCCCAGCGGGGTTTCACACGGATGATTCCTGGAATGTTGGGCCTCACATATGATGAACGGCTGAGGATCGTGAGATCGTTTTCATCAGAGTTTAGAAGGTTGAGGGAGAACTAATAGAAACGATTTCCCAGCGTTCACACTTTCTAAGCCTTGCAACATCACGGACATTGACGCCTGGGAGGCAACAAACCAATCGTGTGTTACTCTCTTTCCCACACAAACTCCTATTTCTTCTCCTTACTATGGACTGTCCAATGATGAAAGCTGTTCTCCTCTTCCCCTTCCCGACTGAGCAGCGGGGATAGACACTGCACAAGCGACCTCTTCCCCATCACTTACGCCTGATTAGTCTTTCCCCCAACAGTATCTAAAATGGTATACTTGTTGCGGAGAATCACCACAGAAGATCCCTGCACTACTGAATCGTCACTGCCTTACTCTTGACGTTAACCGATCTACCATCGTCGCGTTGCTGTGGAGTCACTAACTCCCTGTAACTCCTCACAATAACTGCCTCCGCCTTCTGAATGATCCGACGTTCATCCAGTTCCACTTGCTGTTCCCTGACTTGGTTCTCGAGGAACTGGAGTTGGGTGCACTTCTCACGCATGAAGTCAGCAATGAGGTGACTTATACACTCTGTAATTTTCTGAGTTTAGATTGACAAGCTCATTTCAGTTTAACAAACAAAGAGACATCTGGATTCCTATGGATAACTGAAGTCATCTGCTCAGTGACTGTACATGGAGTAAACAATCCTGTTAGCGGAACCCAGGAGTTGAAGATGAATTAATGTCGACTCCATAATTAATGAGTGAAGTCTCTCAGGGATTTCTCTTTTTGCTGCATAAAAGGATTCCTGGCTTAACTGCACAGAACTACCCTCCTCCCACTGGCAGAAAATACGTCATGGATTTCAATGATTTCTATTCATACATTCTTGAAGTATCCTCCGTCGCATCTTCATTGATTAATGGGGCCTTCTACATCCAAAGTAGAATTCAGGATTTTGAGAGGATATACTACCCAATACTTGCTGCTGTCAGTGTCCCCCGTAAGTGCGCAGTGTCCTTATCAAATTTCTAAACCGTATTGTACTCTTCACTTATTGTGCTGAACTGTTTCCTGATCCACGTTTGCTCGTAGATGGATTGTTGATTCCTTCTTACTCCCCTTGGTATATATGATGAAGTGTAAAGCTTTGTTAGACCAGACTACATTACACTGTCTGCATAGTTTACCGGAGACGAATTCGATTGATTCTCTGCTTTTTATCTTCATGGCTGTGGATCTAATTATCTACGAACAAATGTGAAAGGATAATCTGAAATCCTCTGCAGTAGTTGGCTATATTTGTTCGATAGACCGTGAATACTTGGATCAGAATTCGGCGTCAGTAGATTCAATATATTTAATATGACAGCATATCAGTCAAACAGACACACACACACTCTCTCCCACCGACTCTCGCTCTTGCAAAACTGCATACACCCACAATCACTCACATAAAATCTTTCAGATTGTTTCCCAAATGCACAGAGGAATTCTCTCTCTCTCCTTTTCGAACTCTCTATCTCTCTCTCTACACATAAAACACACACACACACACCACACACACACACACACACACACACACACACACACACACACACAATCAATGCAAAACACTCATTAATTCAGATAAGCTAACACTTAAACACTGTCAGAATGTACCCCTTGTCGTAACATGTGGTGTTGGAAAACACAGGTGTTGTGGTAGCATGCAAAGTGGAGGAGAGTTGACGTTTTGAACATCAGCTGTTCATCACGAATGAAGGGCTGGCCCAAGGGGCCTGAGAGATAAATGGGTGATGCTGGGGAAGGTAACTGAGAATGCCATTCTTTGATGGAGGTGCGCGATGATGGAGATTGTTTGAAAAGGCTGTTGGAGAAAACTGGTGGGTAGAAAAATGAAGATTTAGGACAGGTCAATAGGGCGGAACTGAGTTGGAAGGTTGGCTCCGGAATAGGGTGGCGAGTGGGATGGATGAAAAGTGAAGAACTTGTGAAATCTGTATCGATCCCGTGTGGTTCGAGGGTCCCATGGGCAGTAGTTGAGGCATTCTTCCTCCAGGTATTGGGTGCCTAGAGTCTGCCGCTGGAGGATGTCCAGGACTTGCATGTTTTTTTTATGGTTGGGAGGGGGAGATAAAGTTTTCTGCAACAGGGAGATGGGATTATTTAGTCCATGTTTCCTAGAGATGTTCTCAGAAACGTTCCGCAAGTAGCTGTCCTGTCGCCCCAATGTCGAGTATGCCACACCAAAACCAACGGAGACAACAGATGATGTGTCTGGAAGCAAAGCTAAATCTCTGTGCAAATGCGAAAGGATCAGTTAGGACCAAGGACGGCAGTGAGTTTGAAGGTGTAGGCGCAAGTTTTCCTCTTTGCGTGGTGTCAAGGAAAGGTGCCAGGTGCGGACGATGCGGTGGTGGATGCTGTAGCGCTCACAATGGAGTCTTTGTAGTTATTATCTCTGTGGAATGCAGGTAGCAGTGGAAAGTGAAATGCATCCCAGGTGGCGGACATTGCTGAAGATGTTATATTGAATGTGGAGATTGGTGCGATGCAAGTTGAGGAGCGGGGAGTTCTGTCCGTGATCATATTGAAGAGGTAGGGTTCAAGGGCAGAGGTCAGCGAAATGGGAATGATGCACTGGAGCATCGTCGACCAGCGGGAGCGAATTTGCTGTCATTGAAGAATTTCCCATTGAGAATTTCTTTTGTGGAATTAGTCCTCCTGGGACAAGATGCGACAGATAAATTGGAAGGAATGGATAGCGTTTTACAAATGCCAGGATGGGGAGAGATGCCGTCCAGGTAGCTGTGGGAGGCAGTGAGCTTGACGTCGATGTCTGTTTTGTGTCTGTCAACAGAAATGAAGATGGAGAGGTCCAGGAAGGGGAGAAAGGTGCCCGAGACAATCCACGTAAATTTGAGTTCAGGGTGCAAGGTACTGGTGAAGTTGATGAACTGTTCATGCTGCTCACAGGAGCATGAGCCGGCACCGATCGAGTCATTGCTGAAGCGCAGTAAATGTTGGGGATTGGTGTCAGTTTAGCTGCGGAAGATGGACTGCTCTATGTACCAGAGAACGTGGCATGATCTGCTGGGGCCGATGCGTATGCTTATGTTTACCCCTTTTCCCTCGAGGAAGTGGGAGAGTTGAAAGGAGATTTGTTTGAGGGTGAGGTCCATTTCAACCACTCAGACGAACGTTTCAGTAGAAGTAGGGGATTTGGATCATCGCTTGACGACGAAACGGAGGGTTGGAGGCCTTCGTCTTTAGAGAAGAATATCTGAAGATGAAGTTTGCGAGCCAGAGAAATGGAAGTCTTGGAGGTGGTGGCATCCCGAACATACACGAGGAGATCCTAGATCAAGCTGGACAGATTGATGCCAAGGTATGTTGGGGTATGTTCTTTGGGGGAGGAGCTGGGTGAGACATTAGGTCAACCAGGGCAGTCAGGTTTCTGAATTTGGGTCGGAGATAGAACCGGGCAGTGCATTGTCCCCGGACTATGAGCTTTAAGGCTAACACATGATAGGTTGGTGTTGGCAGGTGAGCTCATGACTGAATGGGCAGTCGGAAAAGGTGTCCGTGAGTTGGTGCCTGTTTTCAGCTATGTGGAGATTGATGCGCCAAACTATCATTGTGCCCGCTTTGTCTGCTGGCTTGATTGGTAGCCAGAGACACAAGCATCGTTCTCAGCTGTGCCTGCCTCCTCCTCAAGTACTGGAAACAGTAAATTTTCCGCAGCTGCATCGGCACTATTCCCAGCCATTTCCTCTGTATCAACGCCATATCGTGCTCCCATCAGGAGTTTGAAATGTTCAAGAATTTTATTAACAATTTATTCCCTGACTACAAATTCAACTGGACCATCTCGGCCACATTCCTCTCTTTCTTATACCTCTTCGTCTTCGTTTCCGTTGACAGACTCAACACAAAGCAATTTCCCTCACCATTTGTCGAAGTCTCCGTCCAGTACATCTCTTCCTCTTTTACGCATTGCCTTGAACCACACCCATCCAATCACAGCAGGAAAAGAGCCCCCCGGTCCTCACCTTCTGCCCCAAAAACCAGCAAATACAACGCGTCGTCCTCGACCATTGCGACTACTTTCAACAGACCACACCACCAGAAATATATTTCGCACCCCACCCGGACCTGCACTCCACAGGGGCCATTCACTCCGGGACTCCTTCGTTAGGTCCAAGACCCCCACTAACCGACTATCTTCTCCCAGCATCTTCCCTTGCCACCGGGTGAAGTACAAAACCTCCGCCTACACTTCCATACTCACCGCAGTCCAAGGCCCCGAAGGACCCTTCCACAACCGACAGAGATTTGACTTGACTTCCACACACATCATATACTATATCTGTTGCTGTCGATATGCTCTCCTCCAACTGAAGCAGTCAGAACTCTTCCTTGCAGAACGTTTCAGAGATAATCTCTGAGACACATGCACGAAAAACCCCATTGCCTTGTGGCCAAACACTTTTATTCCCACTCCCACTCCGCCGAGGGCATGTACATCCTGGACCTCCTCCACACCAAACATCTAGCCACGCAACACATGGACGAAAACTACCACATCATCCACTTTTGTTCACTAAAACCATAGGGGATCAATGTATGTTTCACTCGTTTCATTAATCGCCATCATCCCTCTTTCTAACTTATGCCAGAGCCAACATTCTGACTCGACACCAACCTCTGAACTGTCCAAACTGTCCATCTTCCTTCCTCCCAATTCCTTCAACCTCCTTTCTGACATATCACCATAATACCTTATCTCCATCTAACTATCGCATGCCCTGCTACCTTACCCAGCGTCCACCCGCTTCAATTGATCTCTCAGCCTATTGGGCTATTCCCTCGTTGCTAAGGAAGAGGTTATGCTCGAAATGTCGACTCTCCTGCTCCTCGGATGCTTCCTGACTGGCTGTGCTTTTCGAATACCACACGTTCTGTCACTTTCTCCTGCAACTATGTGTACAATAATTAGTTTAATCTGAGTAGATAATGCGAATTTGGTAGGTACTCTTTGAGGATTATGCCTTTTGAATGTGAAGCACAGTCATGTTTAAGACCATAAGATCATAAGACATAAGAGTGGAAGTAAGGCCATTCGGCCCATCGATTCCACTCCGCCATTCAATCGTGGCTGATGGGCATTTCAACTCCACTTACCAGCGTTCTCCCCGTAGCCCTTAATTTCTCGAGACAACAAGAATCTAACAATCTCTGCCTTGAAGACATTTAGCGTCCTGACATCCACTGCACCCTGTGGCAATGAATTCCACAGGCCCACCACTCTCTGGCTGATGAAATGTCTCCGCATTTCTGTTCTGAATTTACCCCCTCTAATTCTAAGGCTGTGTCCACGGGTCCTAGTCTCCTCGCCTAATGGAAACAATTTCCTAGCGTCCACCTTTTCCAAGCCATGTATTATCTTATACGTCTCTATTAAGTCTCCCCTTAATCTTCTAAACTCCAATGAATACAAACCCAGGATCCTCAGCTATTCCTCATATGTTAGACCTACCATTCCAGGGATCATCCGTGTGAATCACGTACCAGTGCCAGTATGTCCTTCCTGAGGTGTGGACCCAAACTGGACACGGTACTCCAAATGGGGCCTAACCAGAGCTTTATAAAGTCTCAGTAGCACATCGCTGCATTTATATTCCAACCCTCTTGAGATAAGTGACAACATTGCATTCCCTTTCTTAATCACGGACTCAACCTGCATGTTTACCTTTATAGAATCCTCGACTAGCACTCCCAGATCCCTTTGTACTTTGTCTTTACGAATTTTCTCACCATTTAGAAAGTAGTCTATGCTTTTATTCTTTTTTCCAGAGTGCACGACCTCACATTTGCTCACGTTGAATTCCATCAGCCATTTCCTGGACCACTCTCCCAAACGGTCCAGATCCTTCTGCAGTCTCCCCATTTCCCCAGTACTACCTGCCAGTCCACCTAACTTCGTATCATCTGCAAACTTCGCTAGAATGCCCCCAGTCTCTTCATCCAAATCATTAATATATAAGGTGAACAGCTGTGGCCCCAACACTGAACCCTGTGGGACACCGCTCGGAACCGGCTGCCATTCCAAAAAAGAACCTTGTGCACCACTTATGGATGAAGTGAACATTGAATATTGCAGTTTCTTGCCTCATCAATCGTTAAGTGTTATATCGTAGTTTCCTTTTCCACAGTTAATACAGTGACGATTGTGATCCTGTTCCGTGGGAAGTGTGGACTCTCCAGATGTGTCACTCTCTATCTGATGAACATGGCAATCGCAGATTTACTGGTGGTAATCCTTGACCTGATATTGAGACATATTCCAATTGTTTATCCGGAAGTCTTCACTTTCCTGCGGAATATACATGCGTGCAACATTCATGCTGTCCTGCTTTATGCAGCATCCGATTGCTCAGTCTGGTTCACAGTTGCATTTACCTTCGACCGCTTGGTAGCCATTCGTTGTCAAAAGTTCAAAACGAAATATTGTAATGAGAAAAAAGCGGCTGTGGTTCTCGGAACAGTGACTGCACTGAGCAGTTTAAATAATATCAGCTGGTATTTTATGTATAACAGTAATTATGGTTTATCTAATCATCCTATTTTTTGTGGTATAGAATTGAGTGATGACAACTTAGAGTTATGGGCCATAATTGAAATTGTTCACTACATTCTCTCACCCTGTCTCCCATTCGTTCTGATTTTGCTGCTCAACATTTTCACCGTCAGACATATTGTAGTGAGCAGCAGAGCCCGCAGGAGACTCCGGACTCACAACAATGGGGAGTGTCCCAGAGACACGGAGATGGAGAATCGAAGAAAATCAATTGTTCTTCTGTTTCTGATTTCAGGCAACTTCATCCTGCTGTGGGCAGTGTTTGCCGTGAATTCAATGCTTGAACGAATGGATAATTTGGGCTATATGATTTATGTGCCTGTGTATGTCCAAGAATTCGGATTTATTCTACAGCTCCTGAGTTGCTGCACAAACACTGGAATCTACGTCGTGACACAGAATAGGTTCAGAGGACAATTCAAAAATTTGTTGTTATATCCCTTCACTATGATCACTCATTTAATCAAAAGGCAAAATTAAGGCCTGCTCCTCGTTCCCATGTTATGCCCTGACTCCCAAAGATGATTTAGATTAATTGACACATGGTATTCCAAATCTGGTCGGACTGGAACCTTACACAGCATTAGCAGTATATCCACGCATTTTCATTCTAGCACGTTCAAAATGAATGTTGACATTTCATTTGTCTTCCTTCCCTCCAAGTGAAATTGCAAACCAACCTAAAGAAAATACCGAATCAGGACTCACAGGTCTATCAGCTCGTCACAACTCCGAAGATCTTCGTCATTTAGAAAATAGTCTATGCCCCTGTTCCTCCAATCAAATTGCATGTCATTCTATTTTTCCACATTGTGTTCCATTTTAACATTGCAGTCGCTGTCTTATTGGGAAAGCTTGGACAGTAATTTGGTTATTAAATGTTGATGGACACAACGATTAAAAGTAGATATGGATAGAATATGTTGATTTTTAGACAATCATTGGACATAATGATTAATAATATTGTCTGCAGACACTATTTTTCCGATCAGCTCGCCCTCCTATCGAACCTTTCCAAATTTAGAATATAGTTTGCGCATGTAAACATCCTATGAACGTTCGTAAAATCAATTTGTCTGTCGTTGTGCTCGATTAGTCTCTTCATTGTCCACTCTCTTCGTCTTCCCTTGTCCTTCAGCACCCTCCATATCTCGTTAACACACCTGCCAGTCCGCAATGGTGCATGATTGACCTCTTAGAAATTTTCCAAATTGTCGTTCCCCTCAGTCTGTACACTCGTAGTCTCCTCCTGTCTCAAAATTAAACATAGAGATTTCGGATCGTGAAGTAAAATGAAGCTCTTGTCATCAGAGATGACAAGCTGATTGGGGCAGATGTTCGCACGTAACGGGACGGCTGGAAAATGGGAAGCCTTCAAAAATTAGATAGCGAAAATCCAGAGAAAGCATATTTCTCAGGGTGAAAGAAAAGGTGGGTAGGGATAGGGAATGCTGTATGACGAGAGAAATTGAGAGTTCGGTTCGGAAAAAAGAATGAAGCATATGTAAGGTAAAAACAGTTTAGAACGAGTGAATCGTTCGAAGAGTATAAAGGCATTAGTAGTATACTGAAGAGGGATATCAGGACGGCCAAAATGAGACTTGAGATAGCTTTGGCAAATAGAAATAAGGAGAATCGAATTTGTTTTTACATATACGCTAAGGACAAAAGGGTAACTAGGGGGAAAATAGGGCCTTTCAAAGATCAGCAAGGCGGATTCTGTGTGAAAATGCAGAAAATGGGGGAGATACTAAACGAATATTTTGCATCACTGTTTACTGTGGAAAAGGATATGGAAGATATAGACTGTAGGGAAATAGATGGTGACACCGTGCAAAATGTCGAGATTACAGACGAAGAAGTGCTGGATGTCATGAAACGCATAAAGGTGGATAGTTGTCCAGGACCTGATCAAGTGTACCCTAGAACTCTGTGGCAAGTTAGATAAGTTATTGCTGGGCCTTGCTGAGATTTTTGTATCATCGATAGTCACAAGTCAGGTGGCAGAAGACTGGAGGTTTGCTAACTTGTTGCCACTTTGAAAGAAGGGTGGTTAGGACAAGCCAGGGAAATATAGACAAGTGAACCTGACGCCAGTGGTTGGCAAGTTGTTGGAGGGAATCCTAAGGGACAGGATGCACATGTATTTGGCATGTTAAGGACTGCTTAGGGAGAGTCAACATGGCTTTGTGTGTGGGAAATTATGTCTCACAAACTTGATTGAGTTTTTTTTTTAAGAAGTCACGAAGAGGAATGATGAGTGCAGAGGGGTAGACGTGATCTATATGGATTTCAGTGAGGCGTTCGACAAGGTTCCCCATGGGGGACTGATTAGCAAGGTTCGATCTAACGGACTACAGTGAGAACTAGCCATTTGGATATAGATGTGGCTTAAAGGAAGAAGATAGATGGTCGTGATGGAGGGTAGTTTTTCGGGACTGGAGGTCTATGACCAGCAGAGTGCCACAAGGATCGATGCTGGGCCCTCTACTTTTTTTGTCAATTACAAAAATCATTTGGATGCAATCATAAGAGATACAGTTAGTACGTTTGCTGATGATACCACAATTGGAGGTATAGTGGAGAGCGAAGATAGTTACTTCAGATTACAACAGGTTCTTGACCAGGTGGCCGAGGGGCAGAGAAGTGGCAGATGGAGTTTAACTCAGATAAATGCGGCATTTTGGGATAGCAAATCTCAGCAGGCCTTATGCACTTAATAGTATGGTCCCGGGGAGTGTTGCTGTACAAAGAGATTTGGAACGCAGGTTTGTAGCTCTTTGAAAGTGGAGTCGCAGTTGTATAGGATAGTGAAGAAGGCGTTTGGTTTACTTTCGTTTAATGGTCAGAGTATTGAATACAGGAGTTAGAATGTCATGTGGAGGCTGTATAGGACATTGGTTAGCCAAATGTTGGAATGTTGCGTGCAATTTTGTCTCCTTACTTTCGGAATGATATTGTGAAACTTGGAATGGTTCAGAAAAGATTTACAAGGATTCTACCAGGGTTGGAGGATTTGAGCTAATGGGCTAAGCTGAATAGGCTGGGGGTGTTCTCCCTGGAGCGTCGGAGGCTGAGGGGTGACCTTATACAGGTTTACAAAATAATTAGGGGCATGGATAGGATAAGCAAGCAAATTATTTTCCCTCGGGCTTTGGGTCGTCCAGAACGAGAGTGCGTAGGTTCAGGGTGAGAGGTGAAAGGGTAAGTGGTGACGTTTTCACACAGAATGTCGTTATTCTATGGAATGAGCTGCCAGATGAAGTGGTGGAGGCTGGCAGAATTGAAACATTTAAGAGGCATTTGGATTTTTTTTTATCAATAGGAGGGGCTTGGAGGGATATGGGCAGATTGCTGGCAGTTGGAACAAGATTGGGTCGGGATAGCTGGTCTGCATGGAATGATTAGACCAAAGGGTCTGTTTCCATGCTGTACATCTCTATGGCTCTATGTTCCGAAACATAAAATATTTCTGCAGCATTTTGGCCAAAATTAATAGTGTATCGGCAAATTTCTTTAGCTCATACCCTTAAAACTTAGCGTGATACAAAAGTCATTCATGCAGATTTGAAATGAGTAATTGAGGCAGCAACCTCTGCCATTTATGCCAGAGTGTTCCAAACATATTGACCACTTGCGTGTAGCAGCTCTTCCGAATATTTCGCCTGAACAGTCTCCTCATAAATCACAGATCATGCCCTCAGTTCTAGAACCCCCAATGTGTGGATATGCCATCTCTAGAAATATTCTATTTGATTGATGATTTCGATCAGATGACACTGCAGCTTACGAAGTTCTCCACAAATCAAGACATATTTTCTGTAATCTTCTGAATAACGTCAGTCCTGAAGTCCAAGAAATAGTGTCGTTAAGTTATGCTACATTCCCCCCCCCCCCCAAGGCTCTGGATGCTTCTAGCGTTAAGAAAAATGATTCAGTGTTCCCTTGCAATGTTTATGTTAACAAGAGTATGCACCAACTAATGGAATTAATGATTTGAACAGTTCATTGGGTGTAATTGACATACACAGAAGAGAACATCACACGTTGATCAAGTTCAATATATGCTTCCAAGGTGTGCTGATCACATCAGACTGCAGTACTCCAAGTGGGAATTAATCCGAGTTACGTTTGAGCAAAAAAAGGAGACTTCCAAGCTGATAACACAAATACAGTCAAATAGATAAAACATGTTAGGTATTACAAAAAAGTGACCATCGGCATATCATGTCCGGGTGTCAAATGTCAAGAATTCCATTTCTTGGGAATTGGCATCACTTTTGGAACCAGGGGAGATCTGTATTGATGGGACAGTCTACATCTGAACCGATCTGGAACCCGTTCAAACGGAAGTATAAATAGGGTGCTCTCGCGAACTTTAAAATAGGGACTTGGTGAGGGGCGAGGGAAAGGGACTACGACAAGATGTATAACAATTAAAAAAGAGAAGCAGCCGATTTGCATGTATGCAGGAGGGTTTAAGTACAATTCACACTATGGAAAGAAGTAAGAAAGGATGGCTAACACAGGAAATATTATGAGATATCTTGGAAATCATGAGGGTATGAATAGTACCATTAGGCACTTTATCTGAATTCGTAATAAGATTAATGAGTTAACGGCACAACTCATCGCGAATGAAAATAATTTAGTTGCCATTAAGGAGACATGGTTACAGAATGGTCACGATGGAGAGTTGCATCTCCAGGCGTTCAGAGTATTCGGAAGGACACACAGGAAGGTCAGGGAAGTGGTGCAGCTCTGATATTCAAGAACGACATCATAATTAGTTGAAATCCATTTGGGTGGAAATTAAAAAGTCAAAGACATAAAATTTCACTTTTCTGCATAGTCAAAAGGACACCAAATGAAGACCTCAGATTGCCCTGGCAATAACTAAACAAATAAATAATGCCTGTAAAAAAGTACATGGCAATTATCAGGGGGATTTTAATCTCAGATTGACTGTTCGAAACGGCGCTGTCCGGGCAGCCTTGGGGACGGGTTTGTTGAGTGCATCCGTAATAGTACACTTGAACAGAATGCAATGGAACTGAAGACGGAGCAAACTATCCAGTGCCATAGAACGAGATTTGATAACAGTCTCGGCCGACCATCTGCGTGGCGTTGGCACATTCTCCTATTTCTGCATGGGTCTTGTCCGGGTGCTCCAGTTTCGTCCAACAGGCCAAAGATATGCTGGTTCAGTGAATTGGCCTTGCTAAAGTGCCTGTAGTGACCTGCGGTGTTCAGCTGAAGTGCATTAGTCACGGGAAATGTACACTCACAGGGAGGGAAGTGGGTCTCGGTGGGATACGCTTCAGAGGGTCAGTGTGGACCTGTCAGCCAGAATGATATATTTCCACATTGTAAGTATGTGATAAAAACTTACCACCACATTAGAACTTGGCCTTGCTCCATTTCGCTTTTACATTTAGTGTTATCCCAAAGAATTCAGATGCAATTTCTTCTGTGTGTTTATTCTTAATTGACCGCCTAGACGTGACTTGATCTCAATTCTTATATTCAAGGATATTCGTACTCATCTGAATGAATTTCCACTATTCACTAATGGGACAATCAGGCCAGATCACGCTGAGTAATCGGGCTGAAATAGGCATTGACATGTTGATGGCAGGGCGGTCCTTAGATGTCCATGACTGCAGGTGCTGGGAAAATGTTGAACTCTCCATTTCAGAGTGTAATGCGCTCTTGTATCTGTTACACACCTCTACTTTTCCGTTCGCCCTGACGATGACATTCCAATCAGATTCGGGTGGATGTGATAGGTTTGCAACTACCGGATTCATTGCTAACTGGTTGTTAGTAGTTGCAGCCTGTCTGGATGATGCAGCATGCGTAATAGCACCGTTATTTTTGTTCAGGCTCACCTCAGGTACCAATAATTCTTTTCTATTTGTCCATTTTTCTTGAAATTCATCATAAACGTCATGTTTTTGCGATCCCCTCAAGGTCAAGGATCTCCTTTTGATGCTGTTGTGATGGCTCACAACATAAAAGGCAGTGACGACAGGACCATGCCGATTCAAGCTTAGCCGAACATATACTGGAGCAACTAAACTGATGCAGATAGCACATGAGAAAATGGCACTTTCCAGAGATTTATCAAATACAAAAATAAGAGTAAACTTTGTTATCGAAGTACGCTTTGCTCACGTTCCTTCTCGCCCTTAACTTGACTGGCGCATTTAACTGAGTGGTCTTGATGTTCTAAGTGTGAACCTGCACTGCTTATATGGGAACCAATGCAGTGAATTTCGGTTCTGTGAGTTTTAAGCCATACAGGTATTCGTCTCAGTTCAGGGGGAGGCCTGTCATGACAATGTGTGAGGTTTGTCCTGGAGATCCGACGATGGTGATGCATACCCTCATGAGGCTACACGGAAATATTGTCTCCCAGCTTTTCTTATTCTGCTGCAACGTCTTCGTAATCA
The DNA here is from genome assembly GCF_020745735.1 of Hemiscyllium ocellatum. Classification (NCBI taxonomy): domain Eukaryota; kingdom Metazoa; phylum Chordata; class Chondrichthyes; order Orectolobiformes; family Hemiscylliidae; genus Hemiscyllium; species Hemiscyllium ocellatum. The sequence goes on from NW_026867544.1 coordinate 32,498, forward strand.
TCCATTTTCGGTTGTGGTTCATGCTTTCCACGAACCCATAGAATTGTTTAGTATATAATGTGGAATTTCTGCTTGATACCAAGCATAGTTATCACAATTTGCATGACTCAGCCTTTGAAATGGATTCATTGATCTGACTTGTTACTGCGATGTAGACCCCATCCTCTAAATACTTTCTGTGCTATGATATGTGCTGTTGCTTTGATTGTATTTAAATAACAAGGAAAGCATCGACCCATTTTGTGACAGTGCCAGTGATGATCAGAATGCAGGTATATCCATTGCCAAACGTTGGCAAGGGGCCTGTGAAGTGAATTTCAAGTATTATCCTGTGCCCTTCCACTTCTTAGTTCTCCCCTTCGCGTGAAATTGTGTGTATTGTTTTAGACGGAGCCAAAACAATTCCCTTTGTTATGTGCTGCATCTCTATGCAACTCGGGTCACCAACACACTGATTTTAATTGTCTTGTAGTGGCCTTTCGTCCATGGTGCACGTGCCTATATGATTTAGTAAAATTTGGTTCCTGGCTTCTATATATTTTAGAAATAACCAGTCACCAACGTGGAGGGAACGCTTCCATCTGGCAAAGGCATCTGGATAAACTTTTCCCATAATTTGTTTTTTAAGGAATCATTAAAGCGTTGTGCTTGCCTAATTTCCTCTATGTTTGACTGACTTAGACTGCCAGCATTGGCTGCTTACTTTTGGGTGCCCACCAGGAAACTCCTACATCAGCCCGTCTTTTGCCGCATTTGTCTGCTCTGCTTTTACATTATGGGGATCTCCTGTGGTAAGGTCCATCTTTGATTATACGGAAGTTAGCTACTGTGAGGCCTGCAGTTGTTCAGCGCGGGAACTGATGATGGTTGTTTCACATCAGCGGAAACAAAACATCGAGCTTCTCAAAGTGGAAAGCATTCAGTCAAGATTGGCATACTTACATGCTGTCTGAACATATATCTGCGCATGAATGTAACAGATCACGGTGTACGAAGATACAGGCTGATCGATTGAATCAAACAAGGCATTGACAGTCATGTTGATGGAAGGATGATCCTTCGATATCCATTGCAGCAGGTGCTCGGTGCACGTGGCCGCTTCCAAATAAGCGTGTGAGGCGCCCCTTTGACTGGGATACACCTCGGTGTTTCTGATCGAGCTGACTCATTTCACCCTCAAATTCAGGTTTATATTTTAGGCCTTCAACTGTCATGCTGATTGCAAACTTTCTGTTGGTCGCTGCAGACAGTCTGGACTCTGTGGCATGTTTAATAGCACAGTCATTTTGCTTGTGTGTTGCCTTAGTTTCCCCAATGCTTTTCTCCTTGTCCATTTTTAATTAAATCCATCAGAAACTTTGTATGTTGAACAGCCCATCAGAACATACCTAGAAGGTCCGATGGGAACAAAGAAGAGAAAGCATTCCTCTGAATGTAAGTTGTGCCGATATGTTCTGGGAAATTAGGTCTGAACAATTTGGAAAGTGCTCTGCTCTGTATCTTATTTGTGTTCGACATGAAACGAGTATCTTGTCGCAGTTGTTATTCAGAGTACAAACACTGAGCAAAAATACCCACATTCTCTGAAAGTCACATCCAGACGTTTAAAACAATTTGAACTTCCAACAGAGTACATGGTGAATAATCATATTCTAATCCCAGCAGCTATTTCCAAAAAAAAGATATACGTCAGGAGATGGTGTCTTTCGAGAGGGAAGACACGATTTTTATGAATATCTTGAGAGGTACTTGCGTATCGGTGAACTGGGGTACTTTATTTCTTCTCAGTCGTCCGGGGATAAGTGTGAGAATACATAGCCGGAAGATTAGAATCTCCTCATTTGAGACGACTTACTACGAGCTGGCTCGTCACAGCTAGTGTGCTGTGGGGAAGTAAACAATGAAAAGTCGGAAGATGAGTGAAAAAACTTGTTCAGAAATGGAGAAAAGCTGTGGACATTGAATCTATTAATAACGTGAAAATTGATAAACCACGTTTGAGAGAAAAGTGAAATAAAGTGTTTTATAAACATATGTAGTTGACGGGATGAACACTATGTAACTATAGCTTGGACTTTTCTTCGTGAAAATCTTCGTTTATCGACTTGTCACGTCAAATCTACACTTCCATCCAATCTACAAATCGTTCGCTACTGATACTCAATGTGGAATGAAGATTTTGAATACCTAGCTGGGGATCATTCTACAAAATTACCTTTTGGTATTCTCATTAAATCATGACTGTTTGACTTAAAACTGACGTAAGTTCTCCGGCTCACATAACAGTTCAAAAATTTGATAAGATCACGGATTATCTGCCTCTGGTGTCAACTCCACTTCCTGCCTGCCCCGATGTCGTTCGCCTCTGTAACTGAAAGGCTGAAATCACTCTTTTAAAAAAATTGGAGCGCGAGATCCTTGTTTGTCTTTATGGTACACTAATTTAAATTGCCACATCACAGTCATACCATAAACCACTACCTTCACCTTTCATGGCCAAGTCACATTTGCTGTGTTACGACAAGGGGAAAGCTCCTCTGCTGATTTAAACCAGACCCATAGAGAAACTCGTCTTGTAGCACAATCTTTTAAATTTCGAGAGGCAAAGAACTATCCCAGATTTCACTTTTTAAAGTAAAAAATTAACACTTGTATTATTTCAGTCCAACAGAGAACATTAAAACCACAATCTGCTTCCAAACGCTGACTTTTAGCCCTTTCTTGAAGTGCCATTCTATGGTACTGCTCTGCTAAAAATAAGGCGAGTATGATTTCGGAAAATTAACTCTTACATTACAAAACCCAGCAAGTTATCCATTCTTCTTGGTTGATTTTCCTCTGAAGATTCATGGCTGCATTTTCTGCTGTCGTCTTTTCTTCTGTCGCCTGCTGCACAACTTTAATAATGTTACAGAGAACTATTCAGCTGACAGTCTGTTTTGTTGGGGCTGTGTGCCGTTCTTCCTAACTGTTAAGAACATTCGGCTTAATACCCCAAAGCATCGGTTCGTTTCATTGGTTTGGTGTTATCAAACAATTAAATTCAAATTCGATTGGATTTTCTTAACTGGTGCATAATTTAAACTGATTGGCCGAATTTCAATTTGTTTTTATTCCATATCAACGCAACTCCAGGTATTCGTTTCAAACAAGTCTGACATTTTTAATTTTTTAGCACAGCCTCCGCTTTGAGTCAGACCTGACAATCTCTCCCTCTGTCTTGATGCTACAGTCCACAACTAAACGTTCATAACAATTCTCGCACAACAATTCCTTTTTGAGAGAGAGCTGAATGATCCATTTTTAATTTAGCTTTTATAGTCATGCGTATTCTAGTGCAGAAGTACAGCACTGCAGCGAAAATTGTATACAGTTGCCATACGTGGTATCATCACAGGTGACAAGGAACCTCGGATTGTGAAAACAAATTCCGTTGACATAAACGACGTAGAGAAAAGACGCGTTGAAAAGCTAAGTATTAGTTGATAGAATAGTAGAAAAATAGAGAAACCAATTGTAGTTCACATCAATTCGTTTTCATCATTTAGACGAAGATAAGAAAGAAATAAGTTAAAACTTCAGCAGACCTTAACGAGTCCTTCGCTTATCTTGCTCTGTTGTCGACGCCTCCACCATAGATTCTGTCACTGCTGCTAAAAGCCCCGTTGCCTCGACAACGTGCCTGGGCAGAATCCACTCGCATGTGAAGCTGAGACACCGCCATAAACTGAAAAGAGAAAGCTCATCTTGCCGCCATGAGACCAGGCCGGGTACAACCATGAACCACCGAGAGACCAGGCTGCGAACTGCCGAGAGAACAGAGTGGGATCTACCATGAGCTGCAGATAGGCCAGACTGAGATCAGCGAAGGAGCAATATCAGAGAAAAGAGATTAAATAAAGAAGAAAAAAGAAAATGAACCGAAAATTCGGAGGATGCTCGCTGCAGCATTCTTACCGTCACGATAACACGAGATTATGAACTTTTTTTAATTTCAAAGTTGTTCTGATTCTGTCATGTTCAGACATTAGTAGCAACGATCCTAACATAATGGAGGGACGATCACTGATAACAGCGAAACATGTTTGCTCTCATCAGACGACACCAAGGATTTAAGACATTGATAACCATGGACTGAATTACTTTAAATCCAGCAACTAGTTATCTGATTGATTTTGCTGCTTCGAACATCCCACCAACTTCCAGAACTCGAAACCTCTGCCAACAAAAAATGGCAAATTGGGATGTGGCAGTCTATTGCTGTCCATTAAGTGCAAATGCCACAGTTGAACAGATGTTGGGGAGTACGAAAAGAACTTCTGTTTACCCTAAAACGTGTAGAGACTCCTTTAAAATTAACATGATGATTAAAACGTTTTCAGTGCATTCGAGGCGAATCCTCACTTCACGCAATGAACACTGTGAAGCTTTCTGCTTCTGCTGACCTGAAACTGCCAATGTAGTGCTGTGAAATGTGAATGGTCACATACATGAAATTAGTGGATTAGTTTTAAAATACACATTTTCTCTCCTTTTGTTTGTTGTGTCAAATTGTAAGGCATAACTAATTTTAGGTGTAACGATAGATTAATACTTATTTAGGGCAAAAACAGTAAAATAGCTCAAAAACAGGAGATATCTTTTCGTTGCTTTCTCTTCAGGTTTGGAATATATATGAAGGAATCAATCGAAATGTAATGTCGATTACAACATACAATGCTTGATGGATGCATATAAAATGAAATCTGGACATGTTCTCCCAGAGATATGGAAACACCAAAAAGTCAAGACAGAATGATAACTGTGACTATATTTCTTACATCTGTCATGTTTTAGATAAGCAGCATTCTTCGCGTGCACGTGCTCATTTTTAGGAATTTAAAAACCCAATCATCTCAATTTCCAATGCTGTCACTTTGGCAAAAAAAAACTGATTTTGTCCTTTGCTTTTCATGATACGCCATAACAGCAGAGGTGGTGAAATGTCTACATTCCCAATGGGCAGGGGAGTGCCCAGTTCTCCCAGCTCAGGTTTTAGTTTTGCTCCTCTGGTTTAGTTGTGACACGAAGATGCTGCTGCTTTTGTTGTGTCAGATGTTGTTGCAGTCGAAAAAATATTCCAGGATTCAACAGATATTTCCTGGCTGACAGTTCTCTCCGAAATGTCTCCAGCCTGAAAGAACCTGCGTTTGAATTGACACATTGTCAAGGAGTGCGTTCATGGAATGTTATTGGAACTGGAATTGCTCTGCGGGCTCAGTTATGTTTTCAATAGTTAAGTTATTTTAACGTTCGCTTTCAGTTGCTTGTGTTTCGACTGCAATGTTTAAATAATTTCTGTTTTGCTTAAAGCCGAGTTGTTTTGATCAGCAGCACGTCACCTGAGAAATCCACTACACTTCTGCCTTTAAAATAATAAATATTTTGGATATCAGCTTCGTTCTTAAAATATTTTGATGTGGCATCGCCTGATCCATAACACATTGAGGCCTCTTGCGCGATTAATTTGATAATTCCAATTTCGAATTAGTGTTGTTGGATTTGAAGGCGGCGAGTGTAATGTTTTAATGCCTTTAATTCGGATGTTGAATTCAGTTGTTTTAAACAGCACTTGGTGCAGTACTAGGTCGTTGAGTCACTTTGAGTTTTCTGGATTAAAAGAAGTGACTTTGGGGCTTAAAGAAGAATACCAAGGCAAACCTGCTGGAAATGCAGTCAAACGAGAGTTAGAGTTGCCATCAGATGTGATAAATGGCGACGTAATTACAGCAATTGCTCGACATTGAAATTTGCTGAAAATGCTAAAGAATCATTGGAAATGACGAAAATTTAATTGCAGATGACGCAGCTTGAACATAAAAAGGAAACAAATCAGTTTTAATGACGGTTGGAAGAAGAGAAAAGAGGAGAATATGACTTGCCCTGGCATGATAAAAAAGAAATGGAAAAATTGTTTTTGCAAAAAAAAACAAAAGTAGTGGAAGCCCTTCGAGAACGACTGGCGAGATAGAGAGATAGAGAGAGAGAGAGAGAGAGAAAGAGAGAGAGAGAGAGAGAGAGAGAGAGAGAGAGAGAGAGAAAGAGAGAGAGAGAGAGAGAGAGAGAAACGGACAGAGAGAAAGAGAGAGAGAGAGAGAGAGAGAGCAAGAGAGCATAGAATGGGGGAAAAGAGAGAAGAAGGGAGAAAAGAGAGAGGTGAAAGCGAGAGACAGTTCCAAATTCAGAAATTTGCACTCACACAGCAAAGTTGACTGAAATTAATGGAGATGAATGTAGAAGGTAGGTTTAGTGAGGAAGATAGAGATGTTGTCCAAGCCCAAATGTTGTCGCCAAATTCCTTGCAGGGATCTGTTTAAATACATTCAAACATTGCATAAATTTGAGAGCAGAGATGTCGATGCTATTCTCATTACATTTGAAAAGGTGGAGAGAGAAACGAAGTAGCCAGAGGTCACATGAGACTTGTTGATCCAAACAAAGCTGCTCTGTAGATCTGATGAGGTATTTGGCTCACTGTCAGAGGAGGTTTCCGGGGACTATGAGGACGTAAAGAAAGCCATCTGCAATACATGTCAGCATGTGCTTGAGACCGACAGACAACGTTTGAGGAATCTAATCAGGGAGTCTGTTTACACCAACAGTAAGTTTGAAAATATCAAACCAAGTAATTTTGATAAATAGATATGAGCATTAAAATATGCCAATCATTTGACGCTCTTAGAGATACGATTAATTTCAGGGATTTCAAAACTTGACTTCCTGAGATAGAGACAACCAGTTAGAAGAACTGAGATATCCAAAAGCAAAATTAGCAGCTGAAATGGCTGTTGACGATCAGTTGGTTCATACATCAACCTCAATATCAATCCTTGAGGGATAGAAATCTGTGAAGCGGATAGTCGTAAGGGGAAAGTAGCTCTCGATGAAAATAATAACGTTAGCTTACCAGACGGTAAAAATATGAGCCATGCAGGGTAGACAGAAGTTAAAAACATCTGGTGCTTTCACTGCAATAATTTAGGCCACATAAAGTCACTTTGAATGGGTGGTAATAAAAAAACTCAGGGAACGTGGATATCGCAAAACAGGATAGTTAGTGAATCTTGTTAAAGTGGTAAAGGTAGGCACAGTTCCTTTTGAAAAGCTGCACCAGATTTTACAGTCTGGTGGGAAGTTTGTTAATGGGGAAGTGCCTGAACTTCGTAAACCATTTGCTCGCAAAGTTTAGGTTTACTCACAGGCAGGAGCAGCAGGTGAATTAATTACAGCATTGACAGATAAGGGATAATGTTGAGAGATGGGGTCAGCGAGTCCAGAACTAGAGGGCTTAGGTTTAGAGTGAGAGGGGAATGATATAAAAGAGACTGAAACGGCAACTTTTTCACGCAGATGGTGGTACTTGTATGAAATGAACTGTCGGAGGATGTGGTAGAGGCTGGTACAATTACAACATTTAAGAGGCATTTGGATGGGTATATGAATAGGAAGGATTTGGAGAAAATGGGCCGGGTGCTGGGAGGTGGGACTAGATTATGTTGGGATATCTGGTTGGCATGGATAGGTTGGACCGAAGGGTCTGCTTCCATGGTGTGCATGTCTGTGACTCCAGGACTCTATGAGGAGAAATGTAACTCAGAAAGTCAATTAGGAGAAAACGTGCTAGTACTGGGAATTCATGGTGAGACAAGAATTGGTTAATTATGTAGAGTGAGGTTCGAGTGACCAGTGAAAAGTTTAGAAGTGGTACTGAAGGAACTCTCAGAATGAGGAATACAACATCCCCTGGCTAACGATTTTGCTCGGTCTGAGTTAGGACAGCAGCCAACTATGGCTGAAAAGAAAGTAGGAAATCAGGTAACTTCGGTAAAACAGAAAACATATCCCGTTTTCCATCCCTCACTATACGGTAACAAGGTCATAATATCACCTTGATTGAATTGGAAGGAGAATTCAGGGAATATAGATTAGGAAGTTAAAATATAAATATCAGGATTTTTTTTACTGATTGAGACAAAAAGGAGGAGGAGAATGATAGTACTTCCAGCTCAGGGAAATTTAACAGTTTTTTTGCAGCCGAATTGTGAACATCTGGTGCAATTGGAGCAAAAAGCATATTTCGAAGTGGAATCTGAGTGCATCCCTGAGTGCTCGGTTCTTAAAAATGAGGTCTTGCTGAGAAAATGGCGACCATTCCATATTCATGCACTTGAAAAATGGGCAGACGTACATCACGTTGTATTGCTAGTTACAGAAAGTAGGTGTTGCGAGTGGCACATGAATTAACAGTGGGAGGTCATTTAAGGGTAAGAAAAGCTCGAACTAAAATACAAAAACATTGTTACTGGCCTGGACTGCATAACGAGGGAGTGAAATTTCAGCACGTTTTAAATATCAGGTAATTGGACAACCACAGTTTGCAATAAAACCAAATCTTTTAATACCTATTCCTGCATTTGAGGAATGTTTTAATTGATTGTGTAGGACGCCTACCTAAAAGAAAAATGGGAATCAGTATTTGTTAAAAATAATGGATGTGTCCACAAGATTCCCAGAGGCCATTCCATTATTCAGCTAAACGCACTGTAGAGGTGTAGGTCAAATTATTCCCTGGATATTCACTAACCGTACAAATGCAATCAGATTAAGGATTAACATTTATATCAAAATCATTCAAGACAGTTACAGAAATCTGAGGAGTGAAACAATTTAAATCCACTGCGGACCATCATGAATCGTAGGGATCGCTAGAAATCTGGCATCAGATATTAACGACAATGTTGAAACTTTACAGTCAAGACTATCTTGGCGATTTAGATGAGGGAATTCGTTTTTAACTATTTTGCCACTGGAGATGTCCAAACTGAATCGTCCAAGTTCAGACCATTTGAATTAGCTTTTGGTCATGAAATCAGAGTACATCAAAATTGATTATGAAGAAACTGAAGATACAAAATTCAAACACCACATATTTGGATCATGTGTCAAATGTTGGAGACTGTTTAAATAGAAGGCAAGGCTGCATTTTAAAATATCACATTATACGATGAAGCAGGAAGCAGCTAAGAAATCAAAATCTCGTTACTTTTCTAATGGACATAAACTCTTCATGTTACACCCAGTGAGTCTATGTGTAGTGGATCTTATCTGATCGAAAGGAGATTGAGTGAGGTGAACTATTTTAAATGATTCCAGACAGGAAGAAATCTCACAGAGTATGTTATGTGAATATGCTGAAAAGATATTCTGACAGGGAAAGAAAGCAAACAGAGAATGTCTTCCTGGTTACAGCATACAGTGAAGAATCATTCAAAGATGAACATTCCTCAAATTACATTGGAAAATGGAATAGTGCCAAAAATTGCAATTAATCATTGAGTTACACTGAAAGGGAAAAACGATATGACCTAAAAGAATAATTCAGTTTGAATGGGGAGATACGTGGGATTAAGCAGGGAAGTGTTACTGTAATTATGCATGATGAAGATATAGACAATCCTGCTCGAACTAAACTGTATCCTTATAGACATCGAGTTATAAAGTTGTCAACGTTTCAAAAACAGATTGAACGAATGCTCCAAGGCAACATATTCGAAGTGAGTTACCATGTAGTTTTATGCAATAAATTAGGCCAAGTCTTAGATTTAGTGGGAGGTGCACACTTTGGTAATAGTGACCAGAATTCGGTTACACTTATTTTAGGGATGGAAAGGGATAGGTATATATCGCAGAGCAAGAGTTATAGGTGGATAGAAAGACAACTATGATGCGATTAGGCAAGATTTACGACGCACAGGATGGAGTAGGAAAATGCATGGGATGCTCATTGTTGAAATGGGGAGCTTCTTCAAGAAACAGCAGCTTCGTGTCCTAGATATGTACATACCAATGAGGGACGGAGGAAGTTTTCGAGTGAGGGAACCGTGATTTACAAAGGAAATTGAATATCTTGTCAAGAGGAGGAAGAAGGATTATGTGAAGGTGAGGCGGTAAGGTTCTGCTGGGTTGCTTGTGAGCACCACGTCAGGCAGGAAGGTCCTAAACAGAGAGCATAGAAGAGCCAAGAGAGAACATGAGTAGTCTTTGGAAGGTAGATCAAGAAAAACTATAAAGCTTTCTACAGGTTTGTCTGGAATAAAAATAAATGACTGGGGCACGATCAGGCCTAGTCAGGCACAGTTGTGAGAATTTGTAAGTGGTGTCCGAGAAGAAAACGAAGGCGCTAGATGAACACTTCTCGTTGTATTCGCGCTGGAAAAAGACAATTTTGTTGGGTACAATGTTGAGATCCAGTCTGGACGGAATTGAAGTTCATGACGAGGGCATGATAGCAATTGTGGAATGTGTGAAAATAAGTTCCTGGGCCGAATGGCATTTATGCTCGGATTCTCTGGGCGCAGGGAGGAGATGACAGCCTTCCGCTCTGATGTTTATGTCTTCATAGTCTAACGCATCCTGCCAGACGGCTGGAGGTTAGTAAATGTGGTTCCCTTGTTCAATAAGTGAAAGAGAGGCATCCTTGACAATTATTGTCCATAATTTGGTTGTGGTTAAGGTAATGGAAGGCATTATAAGAGATAGGATTTCTCATCAACCGGAAAGGAGTAATTTACTTACAGATATTCAACACGGGTTTGTGAGAATAGATTGTGCCTCACAGTGCTTATTGAGTGTTTCAAGATGTCAATGAAGCAGTGAAATGATGGTAAAACGATTGGTATAGTGTATTTGGAGTTCAGTGAAGCGTTTGCCAATGTTACCCACGCCAGGCAATTGCACAAAATGCAGAGGCATTGCATTGAGTGTGATTCAGGTTTGAGTCAGGAATTGCCGAGCGGATAGAAGGCAGGCTGTGGTGTTAAGATAGAAAATGTTCGTCCTGGAGTTCAGTTACTTGTGGTCTCCCTCATGGATTTGTTATGGGGCCACTGCCGTTTCGAATTATCACAAATGACCGGGATGAGTGTGTGTTGAAGAATGGGTTAGTAACTTTTCGTATGACACTAAATACAGGGGCGTTTTAGATCGTGCTGAAGGATGTTGCAGATTACAGATGATATTCAATCAGCTACAGAGCTGGGCTGAGAGTTTACAATAGAAGAAATGAAGTTTAATGAGGAAAGGTGTGAGTTGATTAACTTTGATAATATACTTGCTAGTGTCGATGTGCACAGAGATCTCGGTGTCCATGTGAATAGGTCCATGAAAGTTGCAACCCAGTTTGATAGGGTTGTTAAGAAGGAACACTGTGTATCAGCCTTTATTCGTAGAGGGATTGAGTTTCGTGGCCTTGAGATCATGTTGCAGCAATATCACACTCTGGTGTGGTCGCCCTTGGAGCATTGCATTATAGGAATCATGTGGAAGCTTTGGAATGTGTGCATAGGAGATTTTCCAGAATGTTGCCTAGTATGGACGAAGCGTCTTATCGGGAAAAGGTGGCAGGTTTCAGGCTGTTATCTTTCGAGAGAAGATAGTTAGAGGTGGCTTGACAGAGACAGAAAAGACGATCAAATGATGGGACATTGTCGAGAATGGGAGTGATTTTCCAAGGTTTGAGAGAGAGAGAGAGGGAGAGAGAGAGAGATCCGAATCCGGGAGCAAGAGGCTGGAACTTCAGAATAACTTCACAATCGTCAAGAAAGGATTGGAAAGATTCTACAAGAGATCTGAATCTAGGAACAACGGACTGGAGCATTCCTTCAACGGAACCGAATCTGTAAACAATGAACTTCATATCTACAAGTCATTTCAACAGCCCCTCCTGGTTTCTTTTCTTTCCATGATCACCTCTCATCCTTAGACTGAGACAAACTAGAATCCCATAATATCAGGAACATCCTTCTTGCGTTTCCCTGTCTTATTCTGGGTTAAATTTTGTGGATATCTATTAGGTTATACCCCCTTTCCACTCATTTGTCCAATCTCCAGTGAATACAGTCCCGCTATCACAGCACTTAGTCAAACACATGAACTTCACAACCACTTCATAGAACATAGAATATTATAGGTTCTTCAGCCCACAACCTTGCGCTGAGCATTTATCTTAATCTAAAAAAATCAATGCTTCACACTCCTGCGTTTACTCCCGTACATTTTCTTGTCCAGCAGTCATTTAAATGTTCCTAATGTTTCTGGCTCTATTAGCCCTCCTGGCAGTGCCTTCCACGCACTCACCACATTCTGCATAAAGAGGAGTCCACTGACGTCTACCATATAACTTTCTTGCCCACCTAAATATTATGGCCCCTCGTGACAGCCATGTCTGCCATGGGGAAAAGTCTCTGGCCATCTATTTTGTCTACATCAGTTATTATCTTGTACGTCTCTATCAGGTCACCTCTCTTATGCCTTCTCTTTGATGTGAAAAAGTCCAGCTCTCTTAAAATAACGTCCTGAGACATGCCCATCAAGCCACGCTGCATCCTGATAAACCTCTACACCCTCTCTAAGGAAGCTACATCCTATCTATAATGATTCGAGCAGAACTGAACACAATATTTCAATTGTGGTCTAACTATTCGTGAAGAAGGACTTATGGCTGAAACGTCGATTCTCCTGCTCATCGGATGCTGCCTGACCTGCTGTGTTTTTCCAGCACCACATTTTTCATCTCTGATACTCCAGCATCTGCAGTCCTCACCTTCGCCTAACTATTCGTGAGGTCAAGCCTGGAAATGAATTGCAGTTTTATTACTTATCAAAAGGTTCTGCAAATGTGTCTTCACGATGGAGAAGGAATATTTTCAAACAGATTGCAGAAGCGGAACTGTTAACTAAGTCAGTGCCTGGGAGTTATTTCCAGCCAGTGGGGAAATTTGCAGATGGCAAATGTTACACAGTGACAGGGATCTCGTGGAGGAAGCAGTGTATATTATTATATAAAATATAATAATATTTTATTATATATAGAAATTATAAATAGTCGTAGGAGGGGAAATTAAGAGATGGTTGGAAATAGAGAAAGAGAGAGAATTAATTTGGACAGATTAAGGAGTCGTTAATGGTCAGACTGAGAAAATGATGAGCTGCTAATGGGGCCTATTAATGGTTGGAAAATGAAAGTATTTCGTAGTAGCCCATGTGATGATACAGTCTGTACTGTGGGTTTGGAGAAAGATTTGTGAAAAATTGTCGCACACTAAAATTGTTGAAACAGATGCCTTGTCCAAAAAGCAGTATCATTACCAAGTAGAAAATGTGGTGATGTTTTTCCAGCTAACTTTGGGCTTCGCTGGATCTTTGAGACATAGATCTTTGCCAAAAATCTGTTGGTGTGTCGAAGTGGTAAATAGTAGAATGTTAAGGGCCATTTTTAGGGGTGTAGCGTAAGTGTTCTAAGAAGCAGTCAGAAGGTTGAATTTCCTCTCCCCAAAATAGAGGAGACCGCGTTGTGAGCATGAATAAACTAGATTGCAAAAATGCAGGAAAAGCGCTGGAATACCTGGAAGGTGTGTTTGCAGTCTTTGTTAACCTTAAGGGGAGGAGTAACTAACCGCTCAGATATTACATATTCTGGGAAGGTGTGCCTCTGTGTACGTTTTGGGATCGAAGGAGGAGTGGAACAGAGTTTCCCAGAGGAAATGGTAACAAGTGAGGTTTGGGAAAATGTTTCTAATGATGGCATTCTATTGGTTAGAACGGAAACGCGACTAATTATCCTTTGAATGAGGATACTTATGGGATAGTGGTTCAACGGGGACTCCATCATGCTTGTGTCAGGGAAGAGGGCGTGAACGACTAACGGAGAGGAAATAGGGTTGGATCCAGCTGAAGACTCTAACACGTACATTGCAGAGAGTCCTTGGTTGCGTAAAAAGTGCACAGTTTTTAGATGCCTTTATCGACATTGGCGAAATCACAGCATTTGTGATGAAGACGGTGGAACTAGCGAGAATGGAATACAATCTTTATTGAGTCACAGATTCATCACGATGTACAGCAAGGAACCGGAACGACCGGTCCAACTTATCCATGGCGGCCAGATATCCCCACCCAAGCTCGTGCCACCTGCCAGCACCTGGCCCATATCCCTCCTCACCTTCCGATTCCTATAACCCAAAGGACTAGCCACACTACCATATATCAAAAACATTTCTGAACTAGCCGACAAACTACTGCGACCACTACGACTCATAATTGCACACAAATCGACAGCCACTCTCAGACAACAACTCAACAGGACGAAGGACCCGATACCCAGCATGAGCATAAACAATGTAGTGTACACAATTCCGTGCAAGGACTGTACAAAGCACTACATCGGACAAACAGGAAGACAGCTAACGATACCCATCCATGAACACCCACGAGACACGAAACGACATGACCAGCTATCGTTAGTAGCCACACACTCAGATGACAAGCAAAATGAGTTCAAATGGGACAACACTGCTATTATTGTATAAGACCAACAGAGAACAGGCAGGGAATTCCTCGAGGCATGGCACTCATCCACTGATTCAATCAACAAGCACATCGACCTGGACCCAATATACCGGCCACTGCAGCGGACAGCTGGAACTGACTACCGGAAGCGGCAGATACGCATCACGAGAAATGCCTGAGGAAACATCACAAGGCGCTTCACAGAATGCTCCCAAGCACTGAGGATATCACCTAGACAGGGAACGAATCTTCTTCAACACAAATTCCCAGCTTGGCGAGCAGAACCGCAACAGCTCAAATGTTGTCGTGCCAACACCCTACTTAATGTCTCTTTCTCAATCGTCAAATATTTCTGCTGATGAACATTCAAATTCCTGGCGAAATATTTTAATCTTCTCGCCGTCTTCCTGCAGGAGCGTAGCATTGACACCCACATCGCTGTCACTGATACCCGCCTTGAAAGGCTTTGGGTAATCAGGTGTGGCTAGTACAGGGGCAGTGTTTAAAACAGTCATTAGGCAGGGAAACGGCTTCTGCCAGTGCGCTATGCACTGAACTGCCTTGCCTTTCTTTCGCAATCAGTGAGTGGAGCTGCCAGACTGCTAAAGTATTGCACAAATCTCACATAAAATCAGCGCAATCCCATGAATCCAATTACTATGATTTTTGCATCACCTGGTGCCATTTATCCATGTCCAATAGCATGACCCGGGAAGTTGACTTGGGCTTTCGCAAACTCACTTTAAGCTTTTTTTTTACCAAGCTTGTCTTGCAAATTGGCTCGAAAAAGACTGATAAATGTTGTAAATGTTCCTTCCATGAGTGACGAAAAATCACCTGATCATCAACGTAGCAACACAGTTGGGTTATATGCCAAGGGTTTTATTAGTCATTGTAATGAGGCCGCAGCCATTTTCATACGAAATGGCATGAACTTAATGTGACACAGTCCATTTGGCGTTTCGAAAGCTGAAATGGCGTTTATTCTTTGTGATAGGGGCATCTGCTAGTAGCCTTTGAGCAAGTCTATATTAGAAAATTAACATGCTTATTCCACCTTTCCAATCCAGTTTTCCAACCAGGGGATTGATTATGCACCAGTCTTTGTAACGGCACTGCCTTTGCGGTAGTTGCCAACTACCCAGCTCTATTTAATCGATCCATAAAATGGGGCATATTATCCTAATGTTTGGTCTTTGAAATCTGACTAATTTCTCCTTAATCAAATTTAACGGTTCTCTCACTTCATTCCCGAAAACAAATTCAAATGGACTGGATTTGGTCGGTTCACTTGGTGGATCTCTTACCGGAAAAAAAAGTGTTGGCCTTCCCTTATCACGACCATCTAGATAATCCTGACTATAAGTCCGAAAAATAGACTTTCCTGTTTTGATGCCAGCTTTCTTTGAGCAGCGTTCGATTGCTTTCTGCTGATGCTGTCTGTAAGTTCACTGAGTCATTTGGATGTGAAGATTGACACTTGACCTGACTGTATCTCTATTAGTAGTCGGTATTATTTGATGAGATTGCTTACAGTGTGGAAACAGGCCCTTTGGCCCAACAAGTCCACACCAACACGCCGAAGTGCAACCCGCTCATACCCCTACATTTACCCCTTACCTAACACTACGGGCAATTTAGCATGGCCAATTCATCTGACCTGCACATCTTTGGACTGTGGGATGAAACCGGAGCACCCGGAGGAAACCCACGCAGACACGGGGAGAACGTGCAAACTCCACACAGTCTGTCGCCTGAGTCGGGAAATGAACCCGGGTCTCAGGCGCTGTGAGGCAGCAGTGCTAACCACTGTGCCACCGTGCCGCCCACATTATAAAAACGTAATTCCTCTACAATCCTTTTATCAGTGATACTGCGTAATGGAATTGCCTGAGGAAATCTCATCGGCACGTGCATTACTTTTTTTTTCAACAAATATTGAGTCTCAGTTTTTGTTTGAAACAGGGGACACAGGCAATCAATCAAGACTCTTGTAAAAGTTACCTCAACTGCTGGAATAGGTATTAACGTGCAGGTTATATGACCTCCTGGGGTTTTGCAATTTCCTGACATATGTCACACATCCGGAAAAAAAATACTTTAATCCTTGTGCACATCAGACCATGAAAAAGGTATTTGTATTTCATCCTGTGTTGTCCTCACTCTGAAATGTCCTTGTAGTAATGCCTCAAGTGCCACTCGCAATATTTCGTGTTCTATACTCCACTGCTGATACAATTTGATAAATCTCTGCCTATATCTCAAATACTTCAAAAGGAGATGGTCTCCATTTCTTTTGTAAGGCATCATTTTTCAAAATTAAAAATCACACAACACCAGGTTACAGTCCAACAGGTTTAATTGGAAGCACACGAGCTTTCGGAGCGAACGCTAATGTGCTTCCAAATAAACCTGTTGGACTATAACCTATTGTTGTGTGATTTTTAACTTTGTACACCCCTGTCCAACACAAGTATCTCCAAATTATCATTTTTCAAGCAATAACACACAGCGATACAGTCAGACTTCAACTGTCTATATGGCCTTTGATTGAATTTTGAGATTTTCCTCGATCTGCTGCACCCCAATGCGTTATATAGACATAAACATAATTCTATGACTATTTCTTTGTTATTGTTTTGTCCCAACCGTCTGATTGAACACGACCTTCGCTATTTCAGCTTCTTATCTGTACTCTTGGATCACTTCGCCTTCAACTGGTGACTTTGTGACCTCCTTACTCAGAAAAAAAAATCCCAGATAAGAATTCTGCATTCCTTCGGTTGCTTGAGTGTCTACTGGCTTTTCGTTTACAGTGGGCAACACGTGTACTAGTGAATCAGTTATACAATTTAAAAGGACAAATTGTATTTCTGGAGCCGAGAGTTTGTCCAGTACTTCGACCACAAATTCTGTACTCTCCTCTGGGCACTCTCACTTCACTTTGCATAATTGAATGCATTTTGTCTGACCATGAATACCCGTAACTAATATCGTTTCGAGCAATAATCCTTCAGGAATTTATATCTCCTCATCCTTCAGCACCGCAGACTGAGAGGACCCTGTGTACTTTAATAATGTAACATCTTTTCCTGCTACTCTTTGCCCATTTGAATTAAGTTTACATTTACAGGAATATATTTTAAAACACATCAGGTAGTTGCTCCTTCATTAATCTCTGATCAGCTTCTGCACTCTCATGCAACTTTCTATCTCTCTCTGCACTTTCTGTTAGCACTGCAACAAAAAGTCCAGACTTATCCTGCTTTCCCTCGTCTGGCTTTTCTGTGCTTCTCTATGTCCAACAACACTGTGATTTCATGTGGCTCAATTCATTACAATGAAAACACATTAGCGTTTTACCTTCTTTGATCCTTCAATGGTTTTCTCTTTTATACTATGAGAAGTTGTCCTTTTCATCTTCATTCAGAAGTTGTTATTTTTCCCCGAATTCGATCAGTCATGGATTTAAATTGATTCGGATGCCAAAACGTGTTTTCTGAGCAAATGCATCGTCATCAGCTACTTCAGCTCCTAACGTTGACTGCTTAACTTTCTGTTATTCCACATACGTTCGCACGATGTTGGACAATGAATTTTTAAACTACTCCAAATTTATTGCCTCACTACCCAGTTCGTGATTTTACTACACTTTTACAGATTTTATCCACCTGTCAAATTACTTTGGTTGATCCTTTCAAACTCAACATAGGTTTGACCAGAGACTCCCCTTAGAATCCAGAATCGTTTCAGTCGGCATCTGATACAGGTTTGTGTGCACTTAAAATAGCTTTTCTCCCCTCTTCAAACTCCCTTGATACCTTTCCTGTTAGCGATGCAGATGGCTCACTCGCACTTATTACCAGTTTTGTTTTCATCAACAAACCCGACATGGTCATTGGCCAATGCAATTGTTTAGCCACTTTTTGAAATGAGATTAAAATGGCTTCCACATCCTGTTCATCAAATGTAGGCGACACTTGCACATACTTTGCACAAGTCGCTTCCTCAACAGGGAATCAACCTCATTCTCTTGCTCTCTCAGCCTATCTTTATCGTTCATCTCCATTCTTTTCTGCTGACTTGTATGTCGGCAAAGCTGAGGACAGCACATTCTGGAGATGAGAGTTCAGCTTAGAGTAGTGCTGGATCAGCACAGCAGGTCAGGCAACATCTGAGGAGCAGAAAAATCGACATTTCAGGTACCGTGTTGAAGGGTTCCTGCCCGAAAACTCGATTATCCTGCTCCTCGAATACTGCCTGACCTGCTATTCTTTTGAAGTACCACTCTAACATTAACTTGCGTTTTTAAGTGTCAATTTCTATAGTTCAAACTCTCTCTTTTTTACTTCCTCTCCTGCGAGAGCCCTTTGTTCTCTTTCTTTCTCTTCTGCTAAAGCTCTTCGATCTTGCTTTCATTCTCTTCTGACTTTAATAGTAACTGAAACTGTTTTATTTCTGTTGCCCATCCCGGCCCTCGCACCTCTAACTCAAGATGATTCATTGGCAATTGAACTGTTACAATCTCCACAGATCATGATGGCGTTTCCAGAAAATCCAAACGCTAAGCTATTGCTGAAATCATCTCATCTTTCCCCACGTTAGAAGGTAGGTTCAACCTCAGCTTGTCCAATAATTCGGGCATGTGGGTCATATCTGCCTTTTGTAAAACTCCAAGAAAGGTCTTGCTGACTGAAAGAAACATTGCTTGCCGAGCTATGCTTAAACCAATCACATAAACACCCGAAACAAAAGACACTAAGACCTACCACTCGTTGCTGAACTCCAGCAGCAAAACCCAATCTATTTTGGACTAGGCCAGACCCCTCAAACAATTTTCAACCAGGTATCCCAGACTGCACATTTGCTATTTATTTCGCTCAGTGTATTTCGTATATTTCTAAAGTAAAATAAATAGATAGACTTCAAACGTTTAAGCAAACAAGATAGATTGACAAAATCATGAAACGAGACACAAAGAAAACACAACAGAAAATTGGATAGTGGGAAAGTGAAGACTGCAGATGCTGGTGAATAGAGTCGGGAGAGTGGTGCTGGAATAAAGTACAGCAGAAATATGATGAAGCGCTTTTCCGAAACGCCCATTTTCCTCCTCCTTGGATGCTCCTTGACCTGCTGTGCTTTTCCAACACTGAAATCTCGTATCCAATGCAATACCGACTTAATGATGCTGTTCTGAAAAAATACTTGCAACAGTCGGAACATTCACATCTACCAGCACAAACAGCAAAATCAAAGAAAAGTTTGCAGTTTGCCATGGAGAGAGCAGTCCAGCAGCCTTCACACATGCCATGCAGTGCCTGATCAGATTCAAGTTCTGATCTGAAAAAAACACTAACCTCAACGAAGGTTATCTATTCAGCTAGCTATTCATTCCCCTTTGATTGTTCGTTTTTTCTAAGGCATGAAAGTCTTAAACTGGATGTATTATCTGTCAGGGTAAAGAGAAAGACCTTACTGAACACTTCAAACTACAGATATGATCGACCCTGGCCAGTTACCCCATCTCCATAAAACAATATATCAAGGTCTTAGTAAAGTTTGTTACAGAAACAGTTCTGCAACACATTTGACCGATTTGTAGTGATGTGCCATCAGAACTATCAAAAGCAGTACTCTATCAAAAGAATTGCAATCCTGTTAGTAATAGACATCACGGGTGTGATCGATATAGCGGAAAATGACAGTTTTTGTTGCTTTTGAACCTGAAAAAACAATTATTGAAGAATAGTGGGACAGCCAGGTATGAACAACTTTTTATCTTGACTACTGCTTGGATGATGTACGTCTGATTTTGCACCGCCTGAATGATTGCCTTGGCTTTACTCTGACTATGTTGTGATAATTCATTAACTGTTCAACTTCCTGTCGTGGCAAATAGACAGCAGAACTTCAAGGATCAAAGTGATTCAAAAATTGAGACCTTCAGGAAGTCCCTCCTTTTATTACTCTATATGTCAATAAGTTTTCCCTTGGTCAGGTTTACAATTGCCTTGACTTTAGGTGGTTCTAAACGAACGAACACCGTTTATTACAAAGAAATGTAGACAAACGTTAAATTCATCGCCATTGAAGTTTTAGATACCTCTCATGTTTTTAATTGTTTTCATTTAATTCATTTTTTTATTGTTGATATTTATGCAGTGACAACGATCAAGTTCAGAGCAGAGCTGAAGAATATGGAAAAATCTCCGTGGATGTTAATTTGGCGATAAAGTTGACAGAAATTTGTGAAATGAATTCAATGCAGCAATTGGTTCTGACCAATAAAGCTTTCGTTTCTCATCTTCCTCCATCAGAAAATTTCATTGTCTCTCTTAAAATGAAACATTACTCGTTTCAATATTTGTATATCTTGGATTTCCCATCGTACCTTTGACATGGGTAATCTTTTACATTTTCGATTTCTTTGTTGAGAAAAGTCAACCATCTCCAGGAAAACAAAACAGCATTTCCTGAATTAAAAGATCGACAATAACGGATTTGAGCATTCATATGAAAAATAAGGGATCCCAATGTAGCCACCGAAATCGAAGACGTGTATTTGAAGCCATCATTCCAATTTTGTTCAGTTCTCATCAACAGTGCGATATGTCCCCAAGCTTTGTTAATTTTCTTAGACACTAACATAATGTCAAGTTATGGGAGAGTGATCATCAATGTGAAAACTGAGATAGTCCATTTCGCTCGATTTACCTCACTTGGAGGAAACAGACCACACTCATTCTATCGATGCAGCATAACTTCTTTAGTATTGGGCATTTCTTTAAACTGAAGTGTCACGCTCATGACAATTATTGTCTTTAGCAATCGCGAATAGTACAATGACGTCTCGAGTTATATTAGTAAACATAAAATGATGGAAAACCTCAGCATCTCTGGCAGCATCTGCGAAGAGAAGAAACGGGTAATCATATCAAGGAACTGTGAATCTTCTTCAGAAATTGAGTAACTTTATTACATTTCCTCTGCACTTATTGTGAAATGAATGGCTAACAATGCTGTAATTGACGCTCACGTAGCGTTATTAAGAAGTCTGTTTCCCGCAAGCTAATTGTAATCCTAAAGAAACAACACCAGAAATTCAGATAATATCAAATTGATATAGATGATTTGCTAATGCAAACAGAACGCGCTACAGGAACTGAATAGTTCTTGCAGATCCTGTGAAAAGGTGAAAAAATAATGTTGAGACCAATTACTTTTCTTCAAGGGATATCTGTCTGAACATGTTCATTGTCTGAGAGGCGAAAACAAAATACATAGTTGTCATCGTCTGAGGTGGTTTCTAATTTTAACAAGTCATAATAGCAATGCTCACTGGGGAAAACAAATTAAAACCAAATTCAACATGTGCAGTTAGAGATAAGTTCACAGTTGGTGTTTATGTTTTTTTTTTGACTGGTCTAGTCTGCGATGAGCGAGGTAAAACTGAATGCAAGTCTAATCGGTATCTTAAAATTTGTAAACATTTTGGAAGAGAGAAAGATGATAACTTCTCTTACCTTCGCGATTATCATATGTACGAATAAATGAATGGAAATTCTTGAAGAAATGTGGATAGAAGCACGTTTAGAGAAAACGTGAATGCATAAATTTTGCTGGATTGTGAACTACTTTGACACACAGTGTTTCGAGCATGGACTTAGACTACACTTTCAAGCATCCGAAAATAAATGTAGGCTTGGACAGATTAACAGATTCATTGATAAATTTGCAGCGATTAAAGTCTTCAATGGTTCTCCATTGACCAATTTGGACAAGCACATTTACCCGAATTTCATATAATCCTTTCACAGAATGTATGTGCCAATGGCTGGACGATCACTTGTTGTTCAAATTTGCACCAAAAGGCATTTCAGCATCAATCCCATTTCCGGGGTTCTGGAGGCAATATGAGGACGGTATTTATCTCCACGAAAAGACATCAGTGAAGCACAGTGTTTTTTTTCCTTTAACAATTACTATTTTCCCAGATGTTTCCCCATGTGTCTCATTGTGTTCAAATTTCCCAAAGAGAATTGTGCTTATGCAGGGTCACTAAAATAGAAGCTTCGATATATCTCCACAGATGCTGTCAAAAGTGGTGAAATTTTGTAACATTCTTTGGTTTACCGTGTTCCAGTTGAGATCATTATTATTTGTTTTGGATTTACACCTTTCGAAACATATTGGACACTTTTTCTCATTCGGGCTATGAAAGCAGATTGTAGCCAAAGACTTTAGAAGTGCATTCAGTTATCAGTTACACCAACCAAGATGGAAACGTGGACAGAACGTCAAAAAAATTCCTACTGTCACAACATTCCCAAGAAATGATACGTTATTCAGTTTATTAGATTCTAAATTACCCCGCCTGCATTGGGATCATTGTTACAAATTGTTCTGAAGAAAGGGATCCAGAATACTGTGATCAATCAAAGAAAACTTTATCGGTGGAAATATTAATATTTGTCCACATGCAGGTGGAGATGCTGCTACATCTCTACGTAGTCTTAATTTTAAATCTAATTTGCCAGTTCCCCGTGGCTCATAGGGTAATCGAGATTGTGTTACCTTTGAGGATCTGTTGCATTCTGACTGTTTTTGAAACGGAGAATTGTGCGGAGTATGCTCTCAGATGATGCCAGCCCACGCACAGATTAACCAGATTTACTGAATAATGCTTCACAAGGAGCAGGAGAATCTTCAGGAATGAAGGCTTATGCCCGAAACGTCCATTCTCCTGGTCCTTGGATGCTACCTGACCTGCTATGCTTTTCCAGCAACACATTTTTCAGTTCTGATCTCCTGCATCTGTAGTCCTCACTTTCTCCTGAAAAAAATGCTTCATTCGTGAATGGGTAAATGAATGGGGAAAAAATCGAGAAGCATTGCAAATGATCATGATTGATTAGAGTGTGGCATATGAGAGAGGGGTAGAGACAAAAAACAACTAAACGTGTTTTTTTTCTAAACAGTGTTCATTCAGTTTCAGTAACCTAAATTCGAATGTGCAAGTGGAGAAATTTTTCTGATTTTGTGAGAAAGAAACTGCTGTGAAATGCTGTCGTGTCTCGGTCCAAATCCAGTTCATTCAATACATTTTAATTCGGATTCTTCCATTTCTCCTGAGGATACTGCTTCTTGATTTCACCGTCACCCACACTTATTAATGATCAGTAGAGCATCGAGGAGAACCCGGCCACACAGCAACGAGGAGAATCAGAAAGACACGGAAATGCAATGCTAAGAAAAATAAACATTGTCTCTCTGTACGTCATCTCAGTCAATTTTATCCTGTCGGGTTCAACATTAATGATGACTTATATGGATGTATGTTTTAGAGTTTCATACAATGTATTTACATTATTTTGTGCAGGAATTGGTGGAAGTGAGTTTCGCAAAATGGAGACCTGTAACCAATGGTGTTTCACAGGGCTTCTTTCTGGGAACACAGTTGTTTGTGATATGCAGGAACGATTTGGAGAAATGTATAGGTCATCTGGATAAGCAAGCTTGCAGGTAACACGAAGATTGCTTGTTGAGCAGTTAGTGAAGTGGGCTATCAGAAAATGCAGCAGAGTGTGGATGGATAGGAAAGTTGGGCAGAGAAGTGGCAGACGGATTTTTGAAGATCTAATTCTGGAACGAAATATGCAACATATGGAACATTCCTGGGGAAAGTTGATATACTGTTATATCTGCGTGTTCAGGTCCATGATTCTCTCAAAGTGGTGATGCAGGACAACAGATTGGCCAAGAAGGCACCCGACATGTTTCCCTCATCGGAAGGGGTATTGATTATAAGGGTTGGCAGGTCATAATACAGTTGCAGGAAACTTTGGTTCGGCCATATTTGGAACACTGCATTGAGTTAAGGTCACCGCATTTCGAAAAATAATGTGAATGCTTTGGAAAGATGAAGAGAAGATTCACAGGAATCTTACCTGGTATGGAGGGATCTGGCTATGCACAGAGATAGATTAGATTAAGATTACTTTTATTGGAAAGACAGAGGTTTGGGGTCGTACGTGATTGATGTATACAAAATCACGAGAGGTACAGACACGGTGGATCAAAGATTTTTCTCTTTACCAGAGTGGACGACTCATTTACTAGGGGTCAAGATTTCGAATTGACAGGAGTAAGTTCAGAGGAGATGTACGTGGATAGTTGCTTCTGCATTTCTTCATGGGTGTCTCGAACACGTTGCCAGCAGAGGTTGTAGTGGTTTGTACAATAGGGTCAGTTACACATGAATGGGCTGTGGGTAAAGGAATCCAGTCTCTGAGAAAACAGGTGACAGGTTTAGGTAGAGGATCTGGATTGGCACATGCTTGTTCCTACCTATTGCTTTCTTGGTTCTTTGTTCATGTTCTTTGTTCAAAGTTGACATGTATTTGTTGATTCGCAGCAGATGGAGGAGGGCTTCAACTAATACTTCTCCTCGTGTTTACGTGGAGAACGACATGACGACTTGGAATTTGGGGAAGTTTGTGGTGATATCTTCGAGTCAGTCTATAACCATAGAATAGTTTGCATTGGATGTATTATAATCTATGAATGTAGCCAAATACCTGGTGGTGACCAGATATATTCAAGAACACTGCAATCAGCGAGAGAAGAAAATGCCAGGGCCCCGAATTATACTTATTCATCATCGTCAGCCATGACTGAAGTGCAGGTAGACAGGAGGCTAGCAAGCTGTCTGCCCTTAATCAGGAATGGCGACGAAGCAAAACCAGTGAACTATAGTCCAGTATGCCTAACATGCATAGTGGGTAAGATTCTTAAGAAGGTTCTCAGAGAAAGAGATGTACATGCTTTTGCAAAGACATGATTTGATGAGGCGTAGTCAGTGTAGCTTTGTGCGTGGGATACAGTGTCTCACGAATCATTAGAGTTCTTTGATAAAGTGACAAGAAGGCTGACAAGGTCAGAGCGGTATACTGAGACTCCATGGAATTTAACAATGTCTTTCTGTTGAGGTTCCACATGGTTGACTGCTCTGAAAGTCAAAGTCGAATGGAATCCTTGGTAGCTGGGAAATTAGATACAAAGTTGTCTTGACAGTAGCAATCAGAGCTAATAATTAAGACTGCCAGACTTCATGATTGTGACTCGTGGGTTTCCACAGGGGTCAGAGGTCGGGCTATTCTGTTTGTTAACAACATCAATGATTTGCATGAAAATGCACAAGGCATTGTTGAAAGTTTGCAGATGACAGTGAAATAAGCAGTGTAATGGAGAGTGAGGAAGCTTCTCAGAAATTGCATTAGGACCTTGATCAGCTAGAGAAGTGGCCGAGTAATGACAAATAACGTTTCAAATCGGCAAGAGTGAGATCTTACGTTTTGGAAAATCAAATCACGGCATCAGGCTCATGGTGAATAGTACAGCCTGAAGAAGTGCAATGGAATAGAGGGACCTCGGAGTTCAGGTTCTCTTAATGTAGTTTCAAACGTAGACAGATCAGTGAAGAAGGCTTTTCACAAATTGGCATCGCCTAAATAAGATTGGAAGTTATGTTGCAACTGTACAGGACATTCGTTGCCGCAATTGGAGTCCAGCATTGTATTCAGACTTGTTCAGTTTGCAACAAGGATGATGCCATTTAACTGGAAACAGTGCAGAAGAAATTTACAAGGAGTCAGTGGTCTGAGTTACAGTGAGAGTTTGGACAAGCTGGGAATCTTTTCCTTAGAACGTGGGTGACTGAGAGGGCTTCTTATGGAAATGTTTACTATCATGAGTGGCATGTTTAGGATCAATACATTAAATCTTTCTTCTCATGGTTGTGGATTCGAGTGCTACAGGGTTTCATTTGAGATGAGATATGAAAGAACAAAAATGAATTTGATGGGGATTTTTTTTATGAAGGAGGTGATACAGTACACGGATAGAATCAGCTGCCATTGTCAATAGTTCAGGCATGTATGTTAACAACATTTAGCTTTTGGCTAAATACATGAAGGAGGAAAGATTAGAAGGAAATTGACCAAATACAAAGAAATTGGTTTAGCATGGATGGACATATTCCTCAGCATGCACTAGTTTGGACTAAACGGCCTGTATCCATGATGTCAGATTTTATGATTCTGTAAATGTAGAATAACAAAAAATCTTAATGATCGTTGTAAAAATAATAATTAGTATTAGTTTGCCCATTATTTCCCAGCGTCCATCGAGTTCCCATTCAATATCATCCAATCTTTGCTCTGAATTTATTAAAATTCACAAATAGGATACAGGCATTAGTTACTGAACTGAGGCACAGAGGTTTTCAAAACGGGAGCAAACATAATGAAAAGTGGAGGGCAAAACATCCTGAGCCATGCTTTCACCATCTTCTGCTGATCACCATAAAGCCACAATGTGCAGTGCATGAACACCTGAGAGTGTTATACGAAAAATGACACTTTTTTGTCGTTAATCATCGGACAGCTATGGCGACCATAGACTCCAAACTCAACGTGAAAAAGCATTGGGCTAAAGAAAATGCGAAAAGTGTCAACGGGAGGAATGCAGAGACTCGTTATAATATTCTGTATAGCTGTTTGGGCATGTCGTGACAGATGTCAGTGCCCACGACATGTGCAAACAGCTGGACGGAATTTTTTGGCTGTTTGAGATAAGAATACATTTCTGAATTCTGGAGAAATCTTTCTGCCCCACTATACTGCAGGAACCTTTGGAACAAAGGCAGTTCATCAGATTACAGAGACCAGCCATCACGTGGCCAGCATAAAGCTCGAATCACTCTCCTGTACTGGCTGCTCGTGCTTGATCTTTAGTCAGCAGAGGGACGGATTGATGCAGGTTGAGCTGCGTGTTCATGTACCCTGAGGGTAAATGAGTTCCATGCATGGAAATAACTGTCTGGCAAAGTCACAAAAGAACAAGTGTAATTGTCATCGTCCTTCGGAATTCTTTGGAAGGAGAAGAAGAGAAGGAGATTATCCTGTCCATCAAGACATCTTCCATCAAGTCCATCTTCGCCTTTCAGTGAAGTTTTGGCTGATGTCGTCATCTTCAATTTCAGTTTCCTTCCGTTTCCTCAGAACAAGATTCCTCTTTCAGATTGAAATACTCTCTGTCTCAGCTTTGATTTTACTTAATCAAACAGCCTCAAAAGCCCTCTAAAGTAAAGGACTCTCCACATTCACTAGCCTATGCGAGAAAACAAATCCACCTTCTCTTTGTCTTAAATCAGCGACCCGTTTTCATGAGATGATGTCCTCTCAACCGATACACTACTTAAACAGAAAACAACATCTCTGCATCCACTCTGTCAAATCCTCTAAAAATTACTGTATATTTTTCAAAGAAAAGGCCTCTCATTTTTCTACATTTCTATGAAAATATTTTAAAACAATCAATCTCTCATAATGAAGTCTTTCCTGGGATCAACAAAGTAAACTTTCTCTGGACTGGCTCCAATACCAATATATTTTTTTCTTTACAGATCGGGCTCAAAGCCGTTCAGAATATTCCAGCTATGGTCTGACTAGTACAATGTTGTACATTTATCAAGAATTCCCTATCTTTGCAATTTATTTCGTTTGAAATAACGACCAACAAATTATTTGGTTTCCCTATTGTCCATATAACCTTTGATACTGGACTTGATTTTTTTTGTGTGTGATTCATGCAGATGGACTGTTGAATATTTTCATTTTGCAGCTTATTGCAGTCTTCCTTCTTCTAAATACTAGGCATATCCTCGATGCTTTCTGCCAATGTACATCGCCCACAGTATCCCACATTACATTTCATGAGCAAGTTTTTTTCACACAGCGAATTTATTTTTATCCTTCCGCAGACAATTTCTATCATCCCCTCTAATTGCCTTTCCGCCTGCTTTTCTACGAGTTACCTCATATACAATATATGTATGAAATAATTATGAACCCAGAACTCGTCTCTGCGTCCCTATTGTGGGTTGCAGTCTGTAATGCTAATTGCACTCAACTGACGCAGCCCTGCCTTGTGTTAAATCACCAATTGTATGTGATAATAGAAAGTTAGAAGCAGTAGTAGACAATTCGGCACTTTTATTTTTTTCTGCCATGATAATGCTCATCATCTCCCTCACACGTTTCGTTTTCAGTTTCTGCCCGTGGTTTTGCTCAGTTTAATCCTCAGGCATATCTACAACTCCTTCTTCATAACGTTCAATGTTTCAATCTGAACTGCCTTCTGTGGCATGGAATTCCACACGCTTGCCGCTCTTGATGATCAAGCTTTTCATCATTTCGGTCTAAGTGTTCTACCATGGAACCCTCGAAATTAACAATTATTTTCCTATCTAGTTCCTCACAGCCACATTCATACCGACAGGTGAAGAATTCTAGTTCTTGGACATGCCTGCATTCGAAAGCACTGATTGGCATTTGGAATTCACAATAGCTTCGTCCACTACTCTCTAATATACAGGCAGTACTGACCGATAATGTTCAGTCACCATCCCTTCCTTGAACTTCACTAGTCCGTATCTTGTCCAGAATGAGTAAATGTTCCTTTTTGTGGTCCAAATAATGCTGAAGTGAAGGGGTTAAAGCAAACATGTTATTTCAAACCTTTCAAGTATCATCAGTCTCTGAGGAACTGCGCAGTGTCTCTGGAGACTGACTCTCTGATGTTAGAAAATGTCATCCTATTAACTGAAGTATTACATACTGTTGTTGGAGCATCGTCTCTGTAGTTCGAGTCAGCAGTGATTCTAGATAGAGTGAGAGGGACAGCGAGTTTGATAGAGAAAGAGAAGGTGATCAGGTCTTACAGGAAGAGACTGTACAGAAGTTAAGGAAAATCGACTGGACCAACATTAGAATGGTTGAGAATCTGAATACAAAGGACTGGAATATACCTGCAATGGATAAGAATCTGGAAACGATGAACTGGAATGTTACAATACATTTCAGGAGTCTATCTTGGTATATTTTCGTACTATCCACTTACTATGATCGTTTGTCATTACGCTCCCGAATACAATATACACTTTACATCATTCAAGGTTATTACTATCCCATCATTGGTTTTGTAGGAATTTCTGGTAAGTCTTGCTATCCAAATATTGACTCAAAGTGAAAACTACCTGTGAATTCATGAGCGTCCTTGCCAATTGTTCTCTCTCTTATCTCCTAATTAACAGTCTCCTTTCTTTTGTTGACCCTCTATATCTGGTTTTGGGCATTTATATTATTTTTTTCTGAAGTACGGGAGTAAATTTTTGAATATGTTGGTGCCAATTCCATGTATCAATGTTTATTTGTCATTCTGTAAACTCTGATTCGTAGCTGCCTTGACCAATTAGGTTTTGGAAGATCGAAGCTGTCTGCTTCAGCGCAGCATGCAAATTCTATAGACTATCTACTGACGACATTTCATCATAGCATAAGTTTGAAACAGGCTGTACACCTTCCCGTTTTCGGATTCATTATGAAATATCGATAAAGGGAAAAGAGCAGAAGCAATCAATCAAATGGCCATTCTATCCTGATCCACCATTCCGTGTCATCATGCCTGAATATCTTACTTAGTCTCGAGTTTTCACATTCTCCCATTGACGTTTGATCACTTCGAGATAATACCATTACCCAAAGGCTTCATGAATTATTCAGTATTTTGTTCTCATTGTCTTTCCATGGCAGTGAATTCTAAAGGTTCATCTCTATATTGGTGAACTTGTCCCTCCTCATCTCAGTTCTACACTTTATCGTTTGCCTGTGACAGTAACATCTTTCCTGTGTTCGCCATGTCTAGTCCTGCTCGAATTGTTCGTATGAGGTTTCAATGAGATCTTCCCCGATCTGCCCACACCCACACCATTCTTCCAAACCCAATTCGATGCTGTCCTCACCCAGGCAGTGTCTCTTGAAACGTTAATCCTGTGATGACAGCAATCAGTGCAATAGCAAGAGAATGAACTTCACAATAGATGAAGTCATCTCATATAATCTCCATCACCAAATTCTCACCGACTTCCTTAGCGGTAAACTCAAACTCTACTCTTCACATTCTTAGCTGCCCACTTTCTAGTTTCAAAGATGCATGAGAAAAGTGTTGTGAAACAAATGCCGCCATCCCATCAGCACTGTGTTCACTCGTCTATATTCAGTCATTTAGTGACAGCTCCTCAATGTTGACATTTCCATTAATATTTCTGCACTGCTATGACGCCCAAATTCCTCATCCGCTGCCCATTTCAATCTTTCGTGCTTTTTTTAAAAATCAAAGTCGGTATTCAGAAAAACAGCATTTTCATTATTAGTTCTGTTTCAGAGATGTCCCAATTTGGTATGTGCTGATAAGGTGCCAATGACAGAAATCAAACAATCCATAATCTAATCCTATGATCAAGAGACAAGGACTCGAACCTCACAATGATCTTGTGAAGATGGACCAGGTGTCGGCCATTCAGCCTTTTGTGCCAGGTCGACCATTTACCTTGATCATGGCTGACGTAATCGCGGTCACAATTCCACTTTCATGCCCGTTGACTTTGACAATTGCTCATTAACGGAATATCAATATCCTCCTTAAATTCTGTATGTGCCCTGAAATCCACAGCACTTTGGAGTGGATTATTCCCCGAATTCACGACACATTAAAATACTCACCACCGATTTTAAACGTTCACTTCCCATTATCCCAAACATACCACTTATCCTTCTGTATCGTCCCAATAGTGGAATAATTCTTTCTCAACTCACTTTGTCCATCTGATATTGTATTTTCCAAAGCACAAGTTGGTCTCCTCAGATTCTTGTAAAGGCCAGAATATATGCAGTTGCACTCCTCAAAACCTCTTTCCCGCCGGACAAGCCTGACATTTCTGGAACTGATTTAGTGAATCCCCTTCTAAGTGTCTTCCATATAATAGCTACCCTGCTCTAGTAAGGGGAGCAAAACTGACAAGAGTACTACAGGTACAGTCTCATAAATATCTTCTACTAATAAAGCAACGTTTCCCTACTTTTATGGCTTTTTTAACCAATGAATGCTAGAAATTGCAATTTCTCTCCTTATTACCTGTTGTAACTTCACGCAAGTATTCTGTGATTTATGGTATTATGGTGTTATTTGAATTCAAGTCCACACTGACTCTCTGAAGCGTATCCCAACTAGACTTGTTTTGCTACTCGATACTTAAAAAAACCTAATGCAATTAATGTACATATCTGTGAATATCGCAGTCAATATAGCATGGCTGGTTTACCCCAAGTGCAACATACCAGGACTGTGGGAGGAAAGCAGAGCACCGAGACAGGACACGCACAAACGCAAGGACACTGTCAAAATTTCACACAATATTCACACAGGTTCACTATAAGGCACCAGTACTTATCGGTGAGCCACCATGCAGCACTGTTGCGTTTATTGCCCGTGTCAATCTCGATGTTAATGATTGTGAGATTGCTTGGTCGTACAGTGGAGATAGTACTCACTGCTGCCTTATGTTGGATGAGAGGATCTGTGTGAATGTAGTGCCAGTTAAGGAAGTAGCGTAAAGAAGTACAGATGAGTTTCTATTTTGTTGGGTTTAAACAAACTCAGGCAAGCAGTGAGTATCCCATTACATTCCTGACTACTTATGCCTGTAGATAGTGAACAGAATTTGGGAAGGATTCAGGAGGGACGGCATTTTCTGCAGCGTTCCTCGACACTAACCTGCTGTTGTTATTCCTCATGATAGAGGACTGTTGAGGCAGTAATGTCAGGAGTATTTAAGATTACTACCATGGAATCAAGTTTTAAAGGATCAGGCAGGGCAGTGACATCTGAATGATCTCATCGGAAGAAAAATAGAGGGTAAACGAAGGGAAGATGTTAACGTAAATTTGGACCAGTTCCATGGCAGAACACACCAGTTGGCCTCCTTCTTTAAAGACCGTAATATCACGTCCCACGTGGTTGAAGATGCACTCCAACGCATCTCATCCACGCCCCGCATTCCGTGCTCAATCTCCACTCTTCCAACAACAACAAGCACAGAATCCCCTGGTCCCCACGCCCACCAACATCCACATAAACCGCATCATTTTCCGACATTCACGTCACTTACAAACGGAACCCACTACCAGGATATATTTCGCTCCCACCCCTATCCACTTTCTGCAAAGTCCACTCCCTCCGTGATATTAGGTACATGTCCCCCAGCATACCATCCTCCCCTCCTGCAACCTTCCCCTCCCACTGTAGGAATTGCAAAACCTGCATCCGCACCACCCCCTCATCTCCATCCAAGGCTGCAAAGGAGACTTCCACATCCATCAATGTTTCGCCTGCACTTCCACAAAGGTCATTTATTGCATCTGTTGTTTCCGCTGTAGTCTCCTTCACACTGGGGAGACTGAATGCCTTCTCACAGAGCGCTTCAGGGAACACCTCCAGGACACCTGCAGCAATCAATCCCACCACCCCATGCCAAAACTTTCAACTCGCCCTTCCACTCTACAGAGGACATGCTGGTCGTGGGCCTCCACCACCGCCCCTCGCTCACCACCCAATGCCTGAAGGAAGAACGCCTTAACTTTCGCCTCAGTACTCTTAAAACCCAAGGCATCAATCTGAACTTCACCAGTTTCCTCAATTCCCTTTCCCCACCAGTCCCCAGTCCAAAACCTCCAGCTCAGGACCATCCTCTTGACATCTCCCACCTGTCAATTTTTCTTCCCACCTCTCCGCTCCACTGTTCTCTCTGACCTATTTCATTTACCCCTTCCTCTATCCACTTATTGCATTCTCACTAGCTGCGCCTCACCCACACACCGCCCCACTTATCTCTTCATAATCAAGGCTTCCAGCCTCATTCCTGACGAAGGCTGCTGCCGGAAAAGTCGATTTTCCTGCTCCTTGGATGCGACATGACTTGCTGTTCTTATTCATCAACACTCTAAACTTGTCTTTAATCATCACCAACTGCAACCCTCACTTTTGCCACAAGTGTAGAGTCACCAAGTCTGAAACTCCAAACTGACAAAATATAACTTGAGTGTATGTGACGTTCTGCGGTTATTGGAAGGTGGAATAGACGATATGTATACTATTTAAATAGAGAACTCCATTGGTCAAATACCACTACTTCGTCGCGAATTTATTTCTAGCTCTCTGCTTTCTAATTCTGCCCATGAAATAATCTCCAGTCATCGCATTTGATTCTTTTCGTCCCCTGTCAACTCTAATCACAGCTTCATAGTGGGTCACTGCTTTGTTAACTGGACTTTCTACTCCCTAAATCCTGGATGACGTAGTGAAAGACAATTTCCCTTTTACCATGCAATTATTGTTTTTAAATATGCTTGTCCTGCGTCAATAATTAATACAGATCAATTAGTAAAAAGGGAACTACTTGCGAATATCATAAAGCAGAAACGTATATAGAAGCTTTTTGAAAAGCTGAGCAATCTTGACAACATCTTTGAAGAGAAATCATAGTCAACATTTCAGGTCCGGTGATCCTGACTCAGAACAAGCTTTCACAAATGCGCATGTGAACTGAGATTATATTATCGAGCCTGATTGACTGTTACCGTGTTTATTTCCCTTCCTCACAGTGAACGTGATCACAATTAGGATCCTGAGTCACGGAGGGTGCGGTCTCTCGAATTGTATCACAACTTACCTGATCGCCATGGCAGTTTCAGATCTTCTGGTGATTATTCTAGATCTGATTTTGAGGCACTTGCCGACCCTTTATCCAAGAACATTTTATTCATTGTTGGAACTGCCCATATGTAACGTCCATGCTGTCCTGCTTTATGCAGTCACTGACTGCTCGGTGTGGTTCACGGTCGCATTTACTTTTGATCGATTTGTGGCGATTTGTTGCCAGAAACTGAGAAATAAGTATTGCAGTGAGAAAACAGCGACCATAGTTCTGGGATCTGTGACTGTGGTGAGCATCTTAAAGAACATTTTCTGGTACTTTGCCTTAACGAGTAAGTATCAACTCATGAACTTCCCGTGGTTTTGTGTTGCAACGGATTATGTTCAGACTTCTCCGGTCTGGGTATCAGTCGAGTTCCTGCACAACATACTAACACCATGTATTCCATTTCTGCTGATATTACTGTTCAACACCTTCATAGTCAGAAACATCTTAGTGAGCAACAAATCCCGCAGGCGACTCCGCTCTTCCAGCAACAATGAAAGTCACAAAGACACAGAGATGGAGAGTCGATGGAGATCCATCATTTTGCTCCTGGCAATTTCCACAAACTTTATCCTGTTATGGTCAACTTTAATGATTGTTTCGATTTTGGGGCGTCTATTTAATTTAGGCTTCAGATCTGTGTTAATTGATGATTATGTGCAAGAACTGGGTTTCATGTTGCAGCTCCTGAGCTGCTGCACCAATACCTGTGTCTATGTCGTGACCCAGAGTAAATTCAGAGAGCAGCTAAAGATTATGCTCAAATATCGCTTCACCCTCATTCTTCAATGTCTGCAATGAGGACAGACAAACATTTATAGAGAGGTGCCAGTGTTTTGTAATATTTTGGACAACTGCTTATGAATCTAAAATCTTTAGCATCGTTCATAAACTTTTAGAACATTTTGCAAGTTTTTTAATCAACTACAATCTTACTGTCATGTTTTACATAATGGCATAAGCTCAATAAACTGGTAAAGCTATTCAGGCCTTTGAACCTGTTCCACCATTTAATATGATCAAGGCTGATCACATCTGGGTCTCAATTCCATTATTTTACCTGATGTAAACACCCCTTCAATCCATTGCTGTTCACATTTTTACACATGCACAATTCAATTTACTCACTGTTTCGTCTTTCCATATTCAAGCAGGACGAAATACACACAAAAAACAATAGAATATATAACGTAGAACATTACAGTGCAGTTCAAGCCCTATGACCCTCGACGTTGTGCCGACCTTTCCAACCAACCTGAAGAGTATTTATATGACACTGTTCTATTTTCATTCATATGTTTACCGAATTGCCTTTGAAGTGCCTTTAAAGTTGGTAAGTCTACACTTGCAAACTGGGCTTTCAACGCCGCTACGAATGCCTCAGTTAAGAAACTACTTCTGATATCGGTCCTAAGTCTCACCCGTTAATTTATAACTGTGTCACCTCGTGCTAGCCATCACCATCTGATGAAAAAGGCTCGCACTGCTCACCCTGTCTAATTGTCTGATTATCTTCTATGTCTCAATTAAGTTACGTCTCACCCTTCCTCTCTCAGCAACAAGTACTCGGACTTTCGTCACAAGACGTACCCTTCTTACCAGGCAACATGCTACTAAATCTCTTTTGAACTCATTCTTTCTCCATTTCCTTCGTATATGTGATGACCAGGTTTATCCATGTACGTCAGGACCAGAGTTTTGTACAGTTGCAGCATATTTAATTGGGTCCGAAATTCAATCCTTCTAACAATAAAGCTTACGCACTGAATGCCATCTTTACAAAACTAACAACCTGGGTGGCAACTTTCAAGGATCTGTGTACACAGAAAACGAAATCATTCTGTTCATCCACATTTGCAAGAATCTCACCTTTAGCCCAGTGCTCTTTACTCCTGTTGCTCGTTCCAATGTGATTCGCCTCACACTTTTCCGCATTAAACTCCCCTGTCACCTTCCAGTCCAGCTGTACAGCTTATCTATGTCCCCGTATAATCTGCAATATCCTTCAGCATGATTTAAAACTCCGTGGACATCAGTGTCATCTGCAAATTTGCTAATCCATCATTCCTCGCCCTCGTTAAGGTTATTTGGAAAATGGCAGACAGGAAAGGCACCAAAACAGATCCTTGTGGTACACTACTATGAACTGAACTCCAAAATTAAAGTCTGCCACCAACCACCACGCTTTGTGTCCTTTCAGGAGCCAATTTTGGATCCAAACTGCTAAATCACCCTTATTCCCATGCCTCCATGTTTATGCAACGATATACCGTGGGTATCCTTATCAAACGCCTTACTGAAATTCATATACAGGACAACAAAAACTTGACCTTCTTCCACCTGTTTGTTCACCAACTTAAAGAACTCAATAAAATGCATGAGGCACGAAACTGCCTAGATAAAACTGTGTTGAATGTCCCAAATCGACTCATTTCTCTCGAGATGATTATATACCCTAAATGTTATAAATTTATCCAACGCTTTACCCACGACTGACTGTGTGGAGTTTGCAGATTCTCCCCGTGTCTGCGTGGGTTTTCTCCGGGTGCTCCGGTTTCCTCCCACAACCCAAAAATGTGCAGGTTAAGTGAATTAGCCCATAGTGTCAGGAGAAGGGGGTAATGGGTCTGAGTGGGTTGTGCTTTGGAGGGTTGGTATGGACTTGTTGGGCTGAAGGGCCTGTTTCCACACTGTAAGTAATCTAATCTAATCTAATTTAAACTGAACTATGTTTCTCTGGTCGATCATGTACAGGGTTGTCTCTTCTTGAACAAGGTAGCACCATTTGCTATCTTGCTGCCTACTGGATGTATAACTGTCGAGACCGACAACATAAAGATCAAAACCAAATTCCTCCCTGGAATTCCTGAGATTCCTGTGATAGATCCCATCCATTCAAAGGGATGTATCAGTTTTCACACTCCCCAGAATTGCTTACACCTCCTCCATGTGAAATTCAATCGCGTCTCGGGTAGTGGCCTGTATCTTAGTATTCTCCTCTACAGCATTGCCTTTTTCGATTTTGAATTCTGAGGAAATATATTCATTTAGCGCTTCCCCAATCTCCTCGGACTCCACCACAAATTCCCACGACTAGCTTCAGTGTCCTAAAGTTATCGCAAGTGTTTATTTTATTCCTGATATACCCACAGTAAAGTTTAGTGTTGTCCTTGATCCGGTCTGCCAATGACTTCTTCTGCCCACTCCTGGCTCTTCTTAGTTCTCTCTTTAGTTTGCTCTTGGAGAGCTTGTTACACTTAAGCACCCTTACTATGCCTTCGCGTCTCATCCTAACATATGTCTGCCTCTTCCTCTTATCACGAGATTCCACTTCTTTAGTAAACTTTGGGTCCCATGCTCGACTACTTTCTCCCTGCCTGACAGGCTCATACCTATCAAACACACGCTGGAGCGGATCCTTGAATGAGCCTCACATTTCAATGGTTCCCATTCCCGGCAGCTTCCTTCCCTCCTGTACATCCTAAATCGTTGCCTAATCGCATCATAATTGCCTTTATCTCAGCAATAACTCATGCCCTGTTTTATATACCTATCCGTCTCCATTTTTGAAGTTAAAACAATCGAATTGTGGTCACTCTCACTGCAGTGCTCACCAACCGCCAAATTGAATACCTGACCTGGCTATTACCCTGTACCAAATTCAATGTGGCTTCACCCCTTGTTGGCTTGTCTACATGCTGTGTCAGGAAACCATGTAGCACACAACGGATAAAAAGTGACCCACTTAAAGTACTCGAACTGCATTTTTGCCAGTCAATATTTGCAAACTTAATGTCCTCCGTAACAACCACCCTGTCACTCTCGCTCCTCTCCAGAATTATCTTTGCTATCCTTTCTTTTACATCTGTGGAAGTATTCCGAGGCCTGGAGAAAACGTTTGACCTCTCCTTTCCTGTTTGTAATCTCAGCCCATACTACTTCAGTAGATGAGTCCTCAAACGTCCTCATTGCCACTGTAGTCCTCTCCTTGGTGGACAATGTTGCACCATTCCCTCTTTTACCATCTTCTCTGCTCTTACTGAAACCTCTAAATACCGGAACCGAAAACAATCATTGTGGTTTCAGCTCGATTCCATGTCTACAAAATGGCCACATCATAGACGTCACAGGTACCAAACAATTTTGCCATTCACCTTTTATCAGAATTATCCACATGTTGAAGTAGACACAGTTCATATCGCCTTCATGCTTGTTGGTGCACTCTTGCGACCTTGAAACCTCATTTCTGACCTCAAATCTCACAATCTCCTGGATGCTGAAACTACAATGTAGGTTTCCATTCTCCTGCTAAAATAGTTTCCACCCTTGCAAAGCATATTAGAAACTTTCATCCTCAGAATATTGGTACGTCACTAGTTCATGTGTAGATTATCCTGTGTTTAGAGGTCCCACCTTCCAGAGAATGAGCCCCAATTTTCCAGGTATCTTAAAACCTCCCTACTGTACCATTCCTGTACGACGCTTTCAACTCCTCTCTCTCCGTATCCCACGCTTTACAAGCACGTGGCACGAGTAAAAAGAAAAGAGATAACAATCCTGTTTGTTCTAGCACGAAGCTTCAAATCTACACCCAAAATTCCTGCCATAAATGCGAATCACTTTGCCGACTTTTGTCCTTAGTAACAATGCAGACCACGATTGGGGGTGGTCGCCCCCATCAAGGATCTCACAAACTTGACTGAGACATCATGAACCCTGGCACCTTGGAGGAAATGCACTAAACACGAGATTCTCTGGTTATCACAGAAGCGACTATCTGTCATATAACTATGTAATCTTAAAACAAAATGCTCTTCTCATCTCCCTCCCCCTTCCCTTCGGAGAAACAAGGAAATAATCTGTGCCAGAGAATTGTATTGCATGGTTTACCCCTGGTGAGCTCCCCACCAACACTTTCCAAACGATACATTATAATTGAGGGGAACGGCCACAGAGGTTACCTGCACTGTCTGTCTGTTACCTTTCCGTCTCCTGATTTTAATCTGATTGTCTTTTTCTTGCACCTGAGGTTTGACTAGCTCCCACTAACTCCTCTCAATATCGTCTTCCACCTCAGAAATTATTCGAAGTGCATCCAGCTCCAGATTGAGGACCTCTCAATCTCCTTTTTGTCTAATGCAAATAAACCTAACCGACTCAACCTCTCTTCATAGCTGGCAGCTTCCATGCCAGGCAAAATTCTCGTAAACTTTCTCAGCACCCTCTCCAAAGCGTTCACATCATTTTGGTGATGTGGCGACCAGAATTTTATACAGTATTCTAAATGCGACCAACCAATGTCTTGTACAATTTTATCATGATTTGCCAGCTCTTGTACTCAATACCCCGTCCAATGACGACAGACATACTATAAGACTTCTTGACCACTCTACCCACCTGTGCAGCAACTTTCAGGTTACAATGGAGGTGAGCACCAAGATATTTCTGCCCTCCAAATTTTCCCAAGGCTCTTCCGTTCATTGTATCATTCGCTTTAGATTCACCTTGCCTAAATGCATCACCTCAATTTTTTTTCCGGATTTGACTCCATCTGCCACTTTTCTGTCCAACTCTCCAGTCTATCCGTCTTCTCCTGTATTCTCTGACAGTCCCTTTTGCTTTCTGATACTCCACCAATCTTCGTGTCATCTGCCAACCTGCTAATCAAACCATTAGTACGCTCTTCCAGATGTTTTATGCATATTACAAAGTACAAGAGGCCCCAAACTGACCCTATCGAAAACCACTTTCAGTTAAAGCACCACCGACATGTTTATTTTTATAATTGTTCTTTGCATTGCAGTTATTTGAAAAATCGGCTGACACAGCCTCAATTTACTCTCTCTCAGTCGTGATCACGTCTTTTTCCAATGTGTCCAGTATGTTGTTTTTTTGGGGGGGAGGTCGTGTCGCAACATTACTATTTTATCTTCTGACAACATGCTATGGATCTTTACACTGCCTCGGAGCATTTGTTCAAGAAGTACAACTAATTTTTCACATTTATACTTCTATACATTTGAAAATGCGGAAATAGTTTAAATATCAATAGATGACCACGAAATATTTGCAAGATTTGGCATTATCTCAGGCAGTGAAGCCTCAAACGGAGGAAAAGTCAAAGTTTCATTTTGAAATGAGAAAGTCTTCGATGCAACAAATTGCATCAGCATTCCAATTTCTGAAGTATCTGCAGATTACCTAGAGGTGATAATTAGTGGGCGGGGTGATTAGATTTTTCGAGATGACAAATATATCGGAGTCTCAACGGTTCGAAGATGCACTTGGGGAATTAGGGGACAGTCGGGTAGTTCGTAAGGCGACTGTAGAATAACTGTGTCTTTGGAATAATATGTGTCGGTACTGAAAACATTTGGCAGGGTCATATTTGTTGAATGTTCCATTTGCAAGTCTAACAGTAGCTTTCACAGTACGTGCTTAAATATCCAATAGCAGACCACAATTAGTGATATACGTAGAAGTGCTTGAACGTCAGCAAATATTCCAATTAGACTTTAACCTTCGTGGGAAATATCTTGTGAATTACCAACATCCTGAAAAAGTAAACTTCGAAACACTCCCGATGACGTGAAGCAAACAAGAACAACATTGTTCTTGCTCGATCCAGAGTTTCGGGACATCAATCATTGCCTCCAACCCTCCGAACCCCGCCGAAAATTCAAAACATTCTGTTTGCGACGCGTTTTGTGAATTTGATTAAAATGGATTTAATTGCACAGATATATTTGAATTCAAAAACAAGTTCTCCATTGCTGACTCTGAAATATGGATGACATTGTTCTTTAGGGGATTGGACTCATTGCTGCGCTATAAAGATCTGTTCTGTTGAATTTGTAATTCTAATTCCTCAGCTGGATTCACCAAGTGAGGTGTGATCAGCGTTTTTATAAAGATAATGCTGTATCCGATAACCTTTCAGACACAACTGAAGATAATTCAATCTCGCAAAAGTTTACTCGGCATAGTCTTGACCAACATAATAAGGAAGACAGATTGCCTCTGTTATGCACTCACATTGTGTCTGTTCTCATGCTCCTGCCCTTCCCATGTCTCTGATCTTTCGTTAACGAGAAATGTCTCCGAGAACTCAGCAGGCAATTAAACAGACAGAGAAACAAATGGTAAAGCTTACATAAGGCAACGTCGATCGGCAGTTGTGAACAAAAATAAATGATTTTCGGTCCCAGTCGAAACTCAATCCCACTTTTGAAACAGTCTGATCTCCTCTGCTAATAGCATTATTTTTCTTGCGTCTAAAATCTTCAGCTTGTGCAGAAAACGATCAATATTATTCTTCCGTTGCTACCAATTTACCAGGATTGATATCCACTCACAGGCAAAACGTATGGCGCTCGATGGGCACAGCCGGTCAGACAGCATCCAAGGAGCAGGAGAGAACTTTTCGGGTGCTGACTGACTAGATGTGCTTTTCAAACACCACACGTTTTGACTCTGACTTCCAGCCTCCTCAGTCCTCACTTTTTTCCTGATATCCTCTCATATTCAGCAACTGTTACATGCACACAATACATATGAAAGATGATCAAGTATGAATGTACACCCTTCCCAGTTGTGGAAAGTCAATCACGGAAGGCATCTGAGAGAATTCAGACACGTGATCCGTTTTCTTAATAATGTCCAAAGTGTGTTTCGTGCTCATACCAAGATTTCAATTATTTCGGTTCTGTCTATTGCACTACACACATTAGCTGTTTCACCTAATTAAATACAATCTGTAAAGGATATAAGAAACGAACATCTTTCTACGCGTTTTGCAATTTGTAAGCAACTGCTACCAGAAACGAAATCAAAATACTTCACAGAGAAAATGGAAGCCTGATGATTGCAACTTTGAGCATTGTTAATTAGTTGAGGTATCTTACGTGGTACTTTCATTTTTTTCCTTCAATAATTATTGGCGAAGTACCATAGCTTTGGAAACAGACTCATGACTATTTCACCTGAACATTTTAGATAGTGTAAGGGTGAGTTGGCAGTCTCCTAATGCCTGCGCTTCCAATGGTTTAAATTTAGTTGTGCAATGTAATGATTGTCAGTTATATTTTCACAGCCAAGCGATTCCACACTGTCTCCCATGATCACGGGAAGAAAAATGAAAAATATCTTGGAACTTAAATGAAGAATTGAAGGAAAATTGTAATCTTCACTTTGTCCTGCAATTTTATGTTATTGTGGTTAAATTATACCGTGCTTTCTATAGAATGGTGAGTTGGAAACTTACTTCTACGGAAAATAGAATAGAGATTCCTTGTATGTGTCCAAACTTTGTGATTTATGCTGAATAGATGAATGAATAAGTGCAATTTCGATCTAACCCAAAGAACGTGCAGAGAGGATTTAAAATGTGTCATGAATACCAACCTGCTATGACGTCTACACTTCTGTAATGATAATTAAAATTAAAAATTTGGAATTCTACTACTTATTCTCCTTTTTAATATTTAGTCGTCGAATGCTCGTGCATGTTCTTTGCAACGCAACAACTTCCACAGGCATATGATCATGATATTTTCATCTAATATAGTTAAAAATCCACAACATTAAGTTATAGTCCAACAGTTTTATGTGCAAGTACAAACTTTTCGACCACCAGTAACTCCAAATCATCGCTGTTCAGATATATTGTGAAACAGGACTTTGTAAGTCTTCAAGCTGATAGTGCACCACCCAACTCAAATACATCCCGTCACAGGCCATGTTCAGTGAGATTCTAAAGGAAAGGAAACAAGAGAAGCTATACAGGTGGAGATCCGGATCACATATAGAAATAACTGGATATACTCCACAAAACTGGCACCCGCTGTTGGAAGGAAGCGGAGTTCAGTTTTGTGTTGCGAGAATTCTCTCTAACGATTCTGATAAGCGACTCAAAATATCAACTCTACTTCCATCCCGCAGATAACTCCAGATCTGATGGGTTTCTCCAGCAGTTTGTTTTATTTTTGCTTCGGTGAGATTCGAATCACCATTTTCCATGCACACATGATAATTCTCGTTAGCGATATGCAACAATCAGTTATATACATGTGTTTTTATACCCCTCCTCATGTTAAGATT
Organism: Hemiscyllium ocellatum; assembly: GCF_020745735.1. Lineage (NCBI taxonomy): Eukaryota > Metazoa > Chordata > Chondrichthyes > Orectolobiformes > Hemiscylliidae > Hemiscyllium > Hemiscyllium ocellatum. The sequence goes on from NW_026867544.1 coordinate 75,642, forward strand.
CGTTCAATAGTGGAATGTTTAACAACCAATCGAAATTTGACTATCAAATTGCAAGTATTAACAATCATGCATTCCACCAGTCTGCACATAGACTAAAATACGTAAGTCAGATACTGGGCTTTGATTTTTTTTAATGTTTACATTTAGATATCCCACAACGCCGAACGGTTTCGACACAAAACTTTGACTTTCCTGCTCCTCCGATGCTGTGTGTCCTGTTGTGCTTTGCGACCTTTAGATTTATTGTCTTTGGCTTCCAGTATCTACACTATTTACTATCTTCAAGTTAACTCCTGTTGGATTACAGGGGTCAGTTTCTAATTCTTCAGCAAAATTGTATTCATTCTGCTGACGCTATCCAATGCATGGCCATTGCTTCAGAATTTCTGGAATTCAGGAGATTGTCTCAGTCTCACTATTGGATGTCTGCCTTTCAAACGTTCATCGCACTGCACACCACACATTCCAACCCAGAACAGAACCATTGCTCATAGAAGAAAGAACAGTGCAGCACAGTGCCAGCCCTTCGACCCTTGATGTTGTGGCAGCCTTTTATCCTATTCTAAGTTTAGATGGAACTACATATCCTACAATGTGCTATCTTCCACCTGCCAATCCATTATCTCTTAAAAGGCACGAATGAATCTGACTCGAATTCTACTTCCGGTACTCACCATTCTCTGTGAAAAGAAGTTTGGCTGACATCGACCCTAAGCCTGCTTCCAGTCACGCTAAACGTATGCCCTCTTGTGTTAGAAATTTCTGCCATTGTAAGAGGTCATTTGCTGTCCAACCTATCTACGCATCTCAACATTTTTAAACCTCAATCAAGTCAACTCTCATCCTCCTTCGCTCCAGTGAGAAACGCCCGATCTCCCTCCATCTATTTTCATTGGACATGCCCTCCAGTCCAGGCAGCATCCTGGTAATCTGCTCTGGACCCTCTCTGAAGCTTCCTTATCATTGCTACAACGAGGCCTCTAAGACACAATTAGATTTCAATCTGGAAATCGTTCCTGGGTAGCTGCTATTCTGTGCCTCAAACATTCTGTCACATTAGATCGGATTTTTGCCTGTAACTCACTCCAGGTTATCTCTTATTCGAGATGTATGCTATCCCGATCCCTTTGATAGAATTCCAGTTTCTAACTCATGTCAAGATATCTCTTATTCAATCTATAAACCACCGTCATCACTTTGTGAAGGATGCAGCAGAATACTGCAAGGCAACGAAAACGGCGAGAATTCGTTGAGACAGGGAAATCTATTCAGAGCATGTTCAAAGTGTCCAGAGACAATAATAGGAAAAAAAATACGAAATAAAGAGAAGGTGTGTCCATTTAACATCTTTAGACCTCTTCTGTGCCCAGCAAGGGAGAACCACAGAATGGTAACATTTTGTCTGAACTATTAAACTGAACAGATAATTATGAAGTAATTACCGGAATCGGCCAGTTTCAAGTACTTGTCAACAAATTGATAACTGAACCCTTCAAATACTAGACATATCAATTAACTGATAATTTCATCCTGTAAATGTTAGACTGATAACTGCATCTCATAAATGTGAAACCTTTTAATGCGTCGATACCTAAATCCTGAAAATGTTGATACTACTCATGAGCAGTCTGTTATAGTCTGCCATGATGTGGATTTGCCTGTGTGGGATGAGGGTGGACAAAATTGCAATTCACATAACCCCGGGTTATCCTACAACAGGTCCACCTGAAAGTCCATACTTTCAGGGCACCGCTCTCCCATCAGCCATCGAATGGTGTAGGACCGCAGGACACAGTATTCAAGCAAAAAATCAAGATATCGCACAGCAGACACAATGCATCATATAATCCCAGACCACTGCCAAGTCTCCAATAACATTGGCCTATCCATATTGTAGTCCTAGAACTTCCTCCAAGTTGCATTTCCTATGCTGTCCATTGCTTTGCATGTTTACTGCTGTAAGGTTGTTGTCTGAAAAATCGACACAACCTATACGTTCCCCAGTCTGTTTTACTCTCACAAAGTATTCGGTATTTTGCTAACTTGACTTTCTTCCAACATGCACAATTGTGTCCAACATGTCTCTATGTCTAGGTTGTTTATGTAATCCCATGGCATCGTTCTTGTGCATATGTGAAAACTCCTACAATACTTTTGCTCGCACAAACTGCAGAAAATACACTGTCTCTTGCTGTGTGGCCTAACCTATCTCCCACACATCACTCCACCTGCCCCATCCTCAACAGGTTCGCCAGCAAAGCCGCATCTTTAGCTATATAGACTCTTTCTAAGGTACTTCTTATCTCGACCGAAATGTTTCCTTAAAGTTGTTCTTCCACCTTATTTGCTGTCTCCATCTCTGGTGTAGCATATTGCTTTGATTTGCCACTCAATTCAATTCGATGAGGACTCGTTTAAATGTCATAGCAATTTAGGATGGCGTCTTTTATGGTCAACGCCGTGATCAAATGAAATTTGTCAATCTAACAAGTGAACTAGTTCGCTTCAATGAAACATCTTCTTACAAACATTTCATTCGTGGTGATAAATGTAACTAGTCCTGACCGAATGACTATCGAGATATGTTTACTTAACATCAATATGCAGAAATCTGCTGGACTGGAGTGTCGATGACAACTCACAGCTAATTGTTTCAAGATAGTTTTTTTTCTATTATACAGTGCCAGGGACCTGCAACAGCCCATTTTTGTCACCCACTGGTGATACAACAGGAAGAATTTCTGCCCACATTTAATCTGCCAAAAATGCGATGGTTTCCATTTCCTCACAAATATTTCATTTCAAACATAGTTACCTTCTGGGATATGCACAGATTAACCTTGAATGAATGATTTTTGATTTAAAACCTACAGTTTTACATTATTATGTTGGATCCCAGCTAACATGGCTGAGCTAATCATATCCACTCTGTCCTCCACCTATCGTTGATTTCTTTTCTCCACGATTTTGCCCAGTGTAATTTCTGATAACCGAACGTCAAATGCTTAATTCTTATTCATGTGGTTTTATGACTTTTTTAACAGAGAGTCAGGAGGAATCCCAGCATAAACTGCCTGAAACATTGAATGCATCTGATGTTCCTCTGACGTTTCAATCACAGAAGGCAGAAAACGCATCTCTGATGTATGTTTACCATTACCAAACCTAAACAAAATGTCCAGACAGAGAATTCTCTCATCGTGAGCTCTCAGAAACTGCGGCACTCTCTTCCTGGTCAAGCTCGACTTACTCCAATCCATTACCATTGACGCCTGGCAATGTGAAGCGTCATTTGCACTGAACAGCTACTCATACACACATAAGGGACTCATGTTGTTCATTTGATCATTTAGCCTGCTGCCTCATTCCACAGAATTTTACTTTTGTGAAACTCAAATGCGGAATTTGACCATATAGCGCCTGGACATGGTCCAACATTCGATCAGACCTCCTGCGTTCCACCCAACATCCAGCCCTCCGGTATCCCGTGATCGTCTTTCCAATCAGGAGCCTGTCTGTTCTTTTCTTAAATGCACTCAATGACGTGGCCTCCCGAGCCTTCTTAGCAATGAGTTTCACGATTCACCAATTCTCTTCCTGGGTAAATTTTTCCTTAATCAATTCTAAAAGTTTGCCCCGTTACTCTGAGGCTGTGCCCTCGGATACCAGCCTTTCCCATAAACGGATACATCTTCGCCATGCCCATTCTCTGCAGGAATCTCAGTATTTTGTAACTCTTAATCAAATCCCTGATCATGGCTGATTTCATTCTAAATCTCATTCCTTTGCATTTGCGATAATCTTTCATTCCTTGATCTTGAACAACATCTCGCCCTTTGTGTTCTAACTTCCTTTCCCACTCTTTCTCTCTCCCCTCCCACCCCCTCTCTTACTTTTTCCCTCTGCACGTATTTGCTGCCAGAATAGTCGGGTTTCTCTGTGCAGAAATGTCCAACCAAACTCCAAATGCTAAGTCGGCTTTCCTCTCTCTCTACGTTAAAAATACCAGACATCCTGTGCTTTCACCGGTGTTCTCTGTGCATTTGGCGCCGAATGCGGCACGGATAAGGACTGGTTAACAATTCAGCTGGTTTTAAGTTAAATCTCTCGGGGAACATCTGGTTAAGCAGTCCGACCTTACATAGATTCCACAGTCAACTTAATCATCAACTAAAGTCAGTATCCTCATGGCTCTCGTGTGGCACTTGTGCCTGAGATCGCTGATTCTTGCAACAGTGTTCTTCAGGCGGGCACAGCCTAATAACAGGTTATACTTAAAATGTTGAGCACACATTGACTGAGCACATGCCAATAGCTTTTTTACAGTCATTTTCATAATCGGTAAGGAAGCAAACAGTTTGTTCGTCTGTTTTGCTCTCCGGAAGCATGGGGGAGAAAGTCGAATTCCAAGATCACAGAATCCCACAGAATATTTCGGGCGCACTCGGATGCTTTTCGGCTGGCTGTGTACACTGCTGTTCTATCCCGTGATGTAAACTTAGCGACTCTTTCCCCAGATCTCTGCATCTCATTTCCACCCCAACAAATGCCCGACTTCCGTCTTGAAAGCATAAATTGAACTTGCCTTGAGTATATCTCCAGGCCATGTATTCCAGACCCTAAGTACTAGCTGGGTGGAAAAGATCTTACTCTCTTCAGCATTGTTTCATTTGCACACCACCTTAACAATACGATCATATGCCCATCTCATTCTTGTCCCTTTTACAAATGGTAAAGCCTTCTCCGTGTGTACACAGTTCAGCCCCACGGCATGAATTTGAAATATCCATCATATCTCCTCTCAGCCTTTTTTCTCTCCAGGTAAAGCAGTCGCATCTAATTTATTCTTTCTTTGCTGTTCTCTCCCTTTGTCCGACCAAGGTCTAATATCTGCGTGCAGATTCATGCATGTCCCTTTCCGCCTGTCCCCCATTATATTTCTGCCACCTGTACCATCAAGACCCAATTTTATGTTGGCTTTCAATGTTCTTCTAACGAAGTGCATCCCCTTTCACTTCTCTGAATTGAAATGTGTCTGCCTCTTACCTGCCAACTCTACCAATTTTCCAGTGTCCTTTTGAGTGTCTGCACTGTCCTTCCCATAGTTTACAGTTCTCCCAGGTATCGAGTCATCTTCATGCGTTGAAATGGTTCACTGCTCAGTTGTCCAGATGCAGTATCAACAATGTCCTGAATTACTGAAGTATAGACTTCCTCCTCTTGCATTTATTTCAATGATAACAAAGCAATATTCTCCAGACTGTGTTAATCTGTGAGTCTGTGTGATCTGCCTAAAAAAAGACACACTTATGTTCGAGCAGATGTTTCCTGTCGTCTGGGTATCGAGAACGGCAGGTTATCATTTCAGAACTAGGGCCTCCAGAATTAAGACAGAAATGTGTAGAAATTGCTTCTCTGCAAGCTTATAACTCAATTAAATTTGCCAACTCTTCTTTTCTCCCTCCAGTACAAGACATCCTTCCGTAGTCTGAGAACCACAAGTACTCGCAATATTTCAGCTGTGCCCAAACTGAAGTTCTGCACAGATCCAACATAACTTACAGCTTTTATAATTGATGTTTCGAATGGAAAATACAACGGTCCTTCTTAATTCTACCATTAATATGTGTGCACGCCCAGAAGATTCCTCTATTACTTTGAGCCTCCTCATGACCCAGGAATCATGATTACTCTCCTACCTTGATTCTTCTGCCCAAGAGCGTTTGCTAAACTTATCAATGCTGAATCCAATTCTACACTTACGCTCAGAACTGTCTTATTGAATTATTTTTTTCTGTAGTGCTATCTTTCTGCCATTCACAAATTTGGAATCAGGATTTCATGTCTCTTTGTGCGAACGGTGAGTAAATACAGCAAACATTTGAGGGTTCAGCCGGTAACTCTGTCGCATGACTGGCAAAGTTGAACACGCAAGATGCCAAACTCCTGTTTACTTCCTGCTAGAGCAGTCATTCGTCTCTCCATGCCTGTATACCATGCTTGCACACTGAACATTCGAAATCTGCACAGAGCACATTATGTCCAGCCTTCATAAAATTTACGTACATCACGTCCAAGTGTTCCCTTTTTCTATAATGCGCGTTGTCAATGAACTCAAAAGGTTTCCTCAAACCACGATCTTTCAACAAACCATGTTGTTTTTGGTCTGATTGCCTTCGAAATCATCCAAATGCTGTGTTAAAAATTCCAAACAATATTTCCATTGAGACGAAGTTTTATCTAACTCGGTGAGTCCCAAGCAGCTGCAATTGGTGAAAAACAGAGACATTGGACATTTGGAAATGTAGTGCAGCCGAAAGGGAGGGGAAGGGTAGGCTGCCTTTAATAATTCAAAAAATAAATGCTATTGAAATTGAGGGATTGCTTGAATATACATACAGAACAACATCAGCATATCTGTGACTATTGCTTGGCGCAGGCGAGCCAATTAGAATCAGTACACATTGAACATTTTGAATCATTTAGGTATAGTGGAGGTAACAGAATGGTGTTCCTGGAGGGAAGGGTGCGAGGAACATGCCAGTGTCTCATTATAATAATCGATCCCCGTGTTGTGTGAGAGGCGAAGAACAAGGAAAAGGAGAAGGATAGGCAATCCCTCAAGCAAGCGATCATTTAATGCAATCATGGCTGAACATTTATCAACAGCCAACTCCATATTCCAGTCCCATCTCTTTACCCGAAGTCAGTTAACAATCTGTCCACCTCCTGGTTATGTTTACTAGTATCCTGGCATTCACTGCATCCCGCGTCAGTGAGTTCCAAAAATCGATGGCTCTTTCAGAAAAATAATTCTTCTTCATCTATGCTTTGAATTCATATCCTTTATTTTAAAACTTGGACCTATCCTTCTACAAATCCTGGCCTGAGGAATCATCCATTCTATGTATACTTGCACAATCGTACTCATCATTTTGCAGACTCCGATTTGACTGCTTAAACGTTCTTCATAAGACAAATGGTCACTAATTGACTCAAGTGACCGAAACTCCTATGAATTGCCTTCAGTATAACTATATACCTTCTCAAGTAAGGTGATCTAAACTCTCCACAATATTCCAACCACAGCTGCCGAAACACTCACTTCTTTTAAAGTAGCTTAATTTCAGAATAAGGTGGAAAGAGCGATTTATTTCTTGCTCCGAGGTACTATCAACATTTGAACGAGTGTTAGATCCAGAGCTGAGTGGCTGCATTCTGGAGTCAATTGTCCGATTTCTGATAGAAGGGGTATCAGTTGGAAGATTGAAAAACCTGATCTCAAAGTAAGGAAGTGGCCCAGATAATCATACAGAAGAGCGGATGCATGATGTCGGGAGTAGGCAATGATCGGTGTGCGGACGACTGACGGAAGTGTTCACCCGTGGAATAATATTCTGAATAAATTGCGAAAATCACAATGATCCAACAAGCAAACACTGGTTTTATTTGGTGAAAGTGATTTTTTTTACGAAATAAAAGAATTTAGGACCGGTCTCACTGCTGGAAGTGTTTTCTGCAATGTCGGAATAGAGGGATTGAATAGCCTTCTTATATACCTGCGAATGATGCAGTGGTAGAAAAGCTAATACGGATCTTCGATTTTAGGAAGTAAGAAAAGTGCGTCAGAAGCAAAGGACCGAAAGAGCATCAGGAAACCGAGTGCGAAGAGTCCTGCCATCAACATTCTCCACTGAGTATCCCACGTCTCGTGGCCGAAGTTAGTCCTCAAGCTTTCTCTTTATAAGTTCAAGACTTCTGAACTTATTCTGTCAGTAATAATGACGTCAATAGAAGTGATTGACTGCATTTTGTGTGTATTACGTTGGCACATCATTAAGCAAGGGCAGCAGAAATGAAACACAGTCTCATTCACTCAGTCTTATTGATTTTAACTCATGAAGGGAGAAACAGAAAGAAAAAGAGGTAGAGTTACTGAGAGAAATAACTGAAGTATGGACCATGACATTTGTGCCTGTCTTTTCAGAAACAAACAGACACCAATACATTACAGGCTCTTCGATTCTCGATAATGTGCCGAGATTTTATCCTCTTGAAGATCAAATTAATATGCATTCCTATTCTTTCACTATCCACCCTGCAGCTATCCAAGAGTAACTTAAGTATCTGACTCTACTACCAACGTTGGCAGGGCATTCCACGCACTCAATTTCCAGTGTAAAGAACCTCACTCTGACATCTTTCCCCAAATCTTCCTCCAATCTCCCTTAAATTATGTCCCCACGTGATAGCCTGACAAAAGGTCTCTGGATATCCACTATACCTAAGCCTCTCACATACACACACCAACACTCATACTCATACAAGCACATACACATAAACACTCTCTCACTGACACTCACAACCACAACACATACACACCAACATGTATGCACACACATAAATGTTTGCGCAGTCAATTAGTACTTGCAGAATTGCATTTCATTTTGCTCAAAAACTACATGAATCTCTGCAAGATTCTGTATTTTCTTAAGGCAATGGAATCAGTCTGAACAGACAGACTTCAATCTTACACCTTCAATGCGTTATGTGAGCTGACATGGCACCTGTTATGAAAGTTCAATTGAGAATGCAACTTTTAAAAAAAACTTTTGAGGTTTACATGTGAAAGAACTGAAACCAACAGGATTCTTCCAAAAGTTGAGAGACTTACCTAACAAAGCATGTTGCTTTCAAATTTTATTTCAGTTGCATTACATTTTAACTTTTGCTATAAATTCTGTATCATATGATCTTATACTCCACAAGTCTGAGCGCTAATCCTTCCAAATAAACATGATGGACTACAGCCTGGTGTTGTATGAATTATAAATTTGTACACTCCAGTCGAGAACTGGCACATCCAATTTATGCCTCTCATCGTCTTGTACACCTTTATCCAATCACGTCTCCTCCTTCTTCATTCCAATGCGAAATGCTCTAACACCCTCAATCTTTCTGCATAAGACAATCACTCCAGTACACGCAGCATCCTGATAAAAGTGCACTGCACCTCTATAAAGCTTCCATATTTTTCGAAAAACTGAACACAACAATCCAACAGTTGTCCAAAATGGACTTTATCGACCTGCAGCATCAGCTTGCGGTTCGTAATCTGATTCCGCTGCTAACTAAAGCCAGCACATCATACACCTTCTGAACAACCTTTTCAGCTTGGGTTGCAACTTTGAGGAATCTATGTGCGTGGATCCCAAGATCCCTCTGTTCCACCACAATGACAAGAATCCTGCCTTTACCCCTGTGATCTACATTATAATTCCAAATTTCACAACAAACCTCTTTAAGGATTTTCAAATTAGAATCTGTCTGCTACCTCACAGACCCGCTCTATATTCTGTCACTCTCCCGTTACAAACTATAACAGCACTCCACATATCCAGAACTGCATTAGATTTTGTGTCATCAGCATACTTGTCTAACCACCCTTCCACTTCCACATTCAAGTCATTTATAAAAATTGCAATGAGCAGACCCCTATGGAACATCACTGGCCTCCTAGATCCAGGCTGATAACTTTACATCTACGACTATTATCCTCTTCTGTGGGCCAGGCAAATCTGTATCCAGACAGCGACATTTCCCTGTATCTCACGCGTTGTTACTTTCTGAATTAGCAAACGCCATGATGCAATTCATCTCGAAGACATCAAGTGCTCTGTCCTCATTAATGTGTTTTTTCACATACTCAAATAGTTCCATTCGGCTTGTGAAACATTTCTGCCCCACACAAAGGCATGTTGACTATCATTCATCAAGGTATACATTTCCAAATTATATTCGATACCTTCCATTTCTTCCATTGTTCTGGTCAAGTGGGAGTTTGGTTATTTTCATAAATATTTGTTCAATACACCAGGTGGCACTGGTACTCAGTGGTTAGTCCTGCTGCTTAACAGTGCCATGGACCTTCTGTTGCTTCCACCCATGGATGACTGGTTGTTTGAACATCGTCTCTGCATTTGCTTGTGTTGCCTCATGGGGATCAGCCTCCATCCTGCAATTCAAAGGTGTTCAGTTTATGTTGACATACCATCGGAAATGCAGGGTGACAGGATCAAAATTTTCTGGTGGGTCTCAGTGGGATGCTTTTCAGACATTCGATGTGGACACCATGGCCGAATCACCGACTTCCACACTGTAAGGATTTTGTCATTCTAGATCTGCTTCCATTCTCCGTTGACAGAGTCCGTTACATAATACAATGGATAGCATCAGAACTCCAATCCTCTGGGAATATCCGAAACACAAACCATTTCCTCTGCTAACGTCTTCAGGACGGAGCTTTCGGCCCTGGAAAGATGTCATTGCAAGGGCACAAGCACAGACCCTGTACGTCACGTGTTAATTTCTGAGGAGTGATGAGACCCTTTTCATCTCTGGAACCTGAACCGTGAAAGGGTGGTCTAATCATCGACTTCAAAGAATCAGTAGCGAAAGTCAGGGAAGATATACAGAAACAATGTCCACAATTTGAATTAAAAGTCAAAAATGTGCTGGGACAAATTCCTTCCTGAAAGGTATTGCAAGTCAACCTGCAGTACACAGACTGCACCAGTTCAAGAAGGCAGCTTACTACCACTTTCTCGTGAGGGCAACTAAGAACAGGCAATAACTGCTGGTTCCAGGAAGTGATGTCTAAATTATTTAAGAATTCTGGCAGGGTCATTCAGGAGAGGTAATAGAAAGCAATTCTACACACAGAAAGTAGTGTCGGTTAGGAAATGTCATGTTCAAAATGCGGCTGCTGATAATTCAATTCTTACATTTAAATCTGAGATAGACACGTTTTTATTGTGCAAGGGTGTCAAGGAATGTGGTCTCAAGGCAGGCAGATGGAGATCTCCCACAGATTATACATGGTCTACCGAGCAGCTGAGCATATTCGAGGATCTAAACGGGTTCATCGTGTTACTGATTTCCTCTAAATAAAATTATTTTGATCTTCTTTAGTTCTCTCATTACTTAGGCAGGTAACTTTGTTTGGTACATCATGTAAGCTTTAAGGAGATAGCTTTGAAGTTCCGTTCCATTCACTCCCTGTCTCAGTTAGTGATCTATTTTTTAACAGAATTCAAACTGGTGCCAATCATAATTATGTCTGTGATGAAAAGCAGGGCCCTCTTTGAAACCATAAAACGATGATCTGTGTTTCAATCTTGTCAGTTTTCCTCTCGCAACAACAGTGACGATGTGGGTGACACTGCCTTTGATGTTTGGAAAACTGATGTTGGCGGAAGTGCAGAAAAATTGTAAGTACCTCTGCTAATCTTCCTTGCAAGGATTTGCACAACGTCTTGTGGGCAAACGAGGGAACCACTGTTTTGAACGGTGGTCACTATGTTCTTTGTTTCTGTTCGGGTTGATCGTGTGTGTTCATTCACGTCAATATTTCATTCGTTCCTTTCTCTATAATCTTGAAAGAAACAAAAATTGCACAGAGAAAGATGCCGATCATAATTTGTGCAATTTATGAGACAACTCAGTGAAAGAGGGATGTCGTAGTGCAATGGAGGCTTCAAATTCTACCTGCTTCAAAGTTGTGTAATAACATTTCTGTCGCAGAATCATTTGCAAACAGTTCACCAGATTTGTTTTATTATACGCGTGGCTTTGCCGGACTTTAAACTCAAATGGATTGGATTATAAAATGCAAGAGGTTTCACTGAAGGTAAACACGACTCGAGTCAGCATAATGGAATATTGTGAACAGTTTCGGGCAGCGTACCTGAAGAAAGGCAGACCACAGAAAGTTCCTTGGGCTGATGCCAGTTATGGAGGGACGGTCAACGCAGCAGAGATTAAGTAGGTTGGATGAGTACTCGTTGGAGTTTCGAAGAATAAGAGGTGAGCTTATTGAAGAATAAATGACTCTTGAACATCTTTTCAATTTTACTGGCGAGAGGTCGATTGATCGTATGTGAGAGTGTAGGACCAGAGGGCCTCGTCTTAGAATGAAGTGTTGACAATTTATAACATTCTTGGTGAGAAGAGTCTTCAATCGGATTGTTGTAAACGCAGACAATTCTCTCCCCAAGAGAATTCAAAGGTGAGACTGACAGATTTTTCAGGCAGTAAGGGAATCGATGAAGCATTGGGAAAAGGCTGGAAATTGTCGTTGTGGGTGTAGTTGGTCTGATATCTGCAGTGGCTGCAGTTTGAACGCCTTTACAATATCTCCATTCCTCCAAGTCCGATCTTCTTTAATCAAAGCTGTATTATTAAAAATAACTTCCATTTCGCTCGTGCCTCAAGAAGTCTGCTGCACAAGAAATTGTTTAACACTGACCACGTCTATTTCCACTTTTAAGCCTTGTCTGAAATCACCCCGCTTTAAGCAAGGCTTCATCAGCTGTCCATCATATAATAATCGTAGAATTTCCAGTTCAGAGCGCGACCATTCTATCCAATGTTTCTGCCCCGGCTCCTGTATGAGCTGAAAAGTTAATGCAATTCTCCACCCCTACCTCCACATCCCTCTCAATTAATCCCCTTCAAATAAATATCCAATTCTCTTTTGAAACCTTCTGTCGAATCTGCCTCCACCTCTCTCCCTGGCAGCAAATCGTAACAACTCTGAATAACCATGTCCCTGAGTTACAGACCAGGGGATCTGTTCACGTTTAAGCCAGCTGATGTTTCCTATCGATTCTCACTTCCTGAAGCAAACTGCTCAGAAGCGCTGCAGTCCCTCTTCATAAATATCTGCACACTGTGAAGAATCTGATCAGTTCTCAATTGGCTATATCGATAGCAGGTCAGAGCTGCAGGACTGCATGCATTTCTGGCATTCACAAACAATAATAGAAACCACTTCAAGCAATATGCACTGTTGCGACCTCAATCAATTACGATTCGAAACTCGAGACTGCAATCTGCATTTTCTGGCTTTATGTCGGCCAGTGAGACCAGAGGACGATATCCCCGTGTGTGGAATGTTAACATTGAGGAATATTTTTTCACTTTTATTCTGTCTCCTAGATCCAATTATTCCAAGTGTTTTGGAGAGAAGTTACTGCAGTAAAGTACCATGTGATGAGACAATTTCAGTGAAGACTGATGGGGCATGCCCACGCTTCCAAGTGTGCTGCATGCCTTTCTTGCCAGCGATGAAGAAAAGGAATCATACACCTCTGGAAAGCAATTGAGTTCCCGAATGGAGGGATCCTTCATCTCACCAATTCAATCTACATTTCATAGTCTCAATATAATGAGCCCTGACGCACTGCCTTATCACACATACGAATAAAACAATATGACACCAACAAATATAAATTGTCCAAGTTTCATTCACCATTCAGATCATAGTTCTAACATAATGACAGGGGCGAGAGCAAATGTCACAGAATAGGCAGGATACCGCGATGACATTATCTTTGTTGTTGCTTAGCTGCTGTGTAGGCGTTTGGTTACATGGCAGTCAGAAGACTATGTTCAGCCCGGATTGCCACAGTGCAGGAATGATATGGAAGCTTTGGGGAGGCTCCAAAAGGGGTTTGGCAGGATAGGAGAGGAATAACTGCGAGGAGTGAATGCAAAATCTTGGATCGTTTACACTAGACTATGGTAGTAGTAGGGGCAAAGTGTCAGAAACACAAAAAATGATGCAATGATAGATTATCCAGGCAGAGCTTTTTTTAACCCCCAGGGCGGATATGTCAAATATAGGTAGGCATATATTTAAGGTGAAGGGGATAATATGGAAATATATGATGAAAGTTCTTTTTACAGTGTGGGACTTAGGTGTCGGGACCACTCTGCCAGGAGAGGTGGCTGAACTGGATATCATAGCAAAGCTTTAAATGTGTTTAGGTTTGCAAATGAACGAGTAGAGTAAGAGGGATACAAACTACGTGCTGGCAGACAGAGTTAGTTTGAAATGGTAGTATCGTGGGCAGAACCAGCCGTTCCTACATCTATATTAAATGCATCAGTTTAGCAACAAAGGGAAGCAAGATGTGCTCGGATTTTCTGTTTTGAAGCAGAAAGGTAGCGGGATGAATTGTTTGAGGTGTGCACGATTATGAGGGGCATGAACAGAGTGATCAGGAAGCAGCTGTTTCCCTCTGTCCAAAGGTCAATAACCAGGTGGCAGAATTTGAAAATGAAAAGCAAAAGGTTTAAAGGGGAGTTGTGGAGAAAACCCTTCAGAGGGAGGATTGTGGAGTCTGGAATTATTTGGCTGGGTGGTTACCTCAGTTGAGAAACCTCACCATCCTTGAGAACCTCTTGCCTGAGCCACATGACGTGTCCAAACATTAAATGATATGAGTTAAGTTTTGGAATGTGGGAGAAGGATAGATTTTGAGTAACATTTCAACATGTGGACTCAATGAGCTTCAATGCCTCACCTACATTTTCTGATTCTATGATCCGATGCTGGAACACACACAAACCACACCCCGCAGATAAAGTCACTGACTAATTGTACACCCTTCCTTTGGGAGGCGTGATGTTTCAGTCAGAGGGGAGTTAGACATCACCCTGTTGCATCAAACAGAGAACCATCGTTTACTCGCGTCTCACCACATAGCCTGGAATGGAAATTGGGAGCCACAGTTGCATGGAGCGGGAGACAAAATTTTTCCTGCATGCAAGCCGAACACCAAGAAACCATCAGTTGTATCAATTCTATCCACACAGTGCAAACAAGGAGGGAAGTTTCCACCAGGGTTGGCTTGCAAAAGGAGATGAATTCATCTTTGAGGGGGCAATACACACAGTAAGATACACAGGTATCGGTAAGAGAAGCAGGCAGACGTTCTCCGTGGAGTTGGTCAAACACAGAAAATACGGCCTAATGTAGACCACTCAGCTCTTCATGTCTGCGGAACCGAAAACATGAACACAGCATAAAACAGAAATTACTGGAAAACCTCGGCATGTCTGGCAGCATCTGTGGAGAAATGTCAGAGTTAATCTTTCTGGTTGACTGACCCTCCCTCAGAACTGGATATTTTAACCAGAGTTCTCTCTAATGCAAAACTTTAATTAAGATTTCGATCCACTGTAGAGTCCAAACGTGTTGAGGTTTTCCAGATTTTTTTCTACGAATGTTTAGCATGCGTAGTTCTTTCAGTTTTTCTTCAGTTAGGTCATGGTTGTTCCAATATTATCCTGAACTCTGCATTCCTACATATTCCTGGATCAGCTTTCACCGGGTTGTTCATCAATAATCTCTCTCAATACGTGTTCAAAAACTTGATGTGTTTGCAACATTGTCTTTTCAGGAAGGGAACTCGAAAGTTTTCAAACCCTCCCAGAGGAAAAAAAATGGTTCTTTATCTCAGTTTTAACTGGTTACCTTTAAATAACGAAGCTGTATTTTTTTGATTATGGACTGTATATACAAAAACTGGATAAGAATGTTAAAGGGATAATTAGGAGGTTTACAAATTACTCGAAATTTGATGATGTTGATGATAGTGAAGAAGGATGGTCTCAGGCTACATCCGGATATTGATCAGCTGCTAAATTGGGCAGGTGTAATTTAATTCTGTTCAGTGTGATAAGCATTTTCCGACGTCAAAAAAAAATGAAGGTTAAGCACAATGCATCAACGGTCCATTGGACGTAGTGGGAACAAAGCGGTCTCAATGTACAAGTTAAGGAATCCTTGAATACTTGCCATCATTACCCTTGGGAGGATATGAGCAATAAAGTCTCATTACAATTCTTTAAGACATTGCTTCATCCACACATTGATTAATACATGTAATACTTGTCACTGCACTATTGGAATGGCATGAGTGCAGAGGACAGGGTGCAGAGGAGATTGACTAGGATTTTGCCTGTTATTAAAAATCGCAGTTATGATGAATGATTGGACAGGTTGTGATTGTTTTCCTCTGGGCAGGAGATGCTGAGGAGAACTCTGATTGATTTCGAGAAAATCTTGAGAGTTTAGAGTGTAAGTTTGCTCCCTGACTTGTACGTTTGGTATCCAGTCGTTTCGTTACCTGGCTAGGTAACATCATCAGTGGCGACCTCCATGTGAAGCGAAGCTGTTGTCTCCTGCTTTCTATTTATATGTTTGTACTGAATGGGGTTCCTGTGGTTTGTGGTGATGTCATTTTCTGTTCGTTTTCTGAGGGGTTGATAGATGTTGCCTCGGTCTATATGTTTGTTTATGGCGTTGTAGTTAGAGTGCCAGGCCTCTAGGAATTCTCTGGAATGTCTTTGCTTAGCCTGTCCCTTGATAGATGTGTTGTCCCTGTCGAAATGGTGTTTTTTTTTCATCCGTGTGCAGGGCTACGAGGGAGAGATGGTCGTGTCTTTTTGTGGCTAGCTGGTGTTCGTGCATCCTGGTGGCTAACTTTCTTCCTGTTTTTCTTTCGTAGTGTTTGTGACAGTCCATGCATGGAATTTTGTAGCTGACGTTGGTTTTGTGCATGGGTTGTACTGGGCCTTTTAAATTTGTTAGCTTTTATTTGAGAGTGTTAGTGGGTTTGTGTGCTAATCGGATTCCGAGGGGTCTTAGTAGTCTGGCTGTCATTTCTGAAACTTCTTTGATGTATGGTAAGGTTGTTAGGGTTTTGGCTGTGTTGAATGAGGAAGGACACCACTTTGACTGGGACAACACATCCATCCTCGGACAATCCAAACAAAGACACGCACGAGAATTCCAGGAAGCATGACATTCCAATTGGAAGTCTGTCAACAAAAATTCTATCAACAATGCTTCGCCTGAGGCCCACTGAAGATGTTATCTAGTCGGGTGACGAAACATCTGCAAATGAACCTTCCAGCTCAGAGAGCAAACCTACATTAAACTCCATTCCCAATTCTCAGCCCATCTCTGCAGCTTTTCCATAGCCCTCTGGAAATGCAACATCCTTCTGCATGATCCACTACTCCACCAACTTTAGTGTCATGCACAAATTTACTAATCCATCATTTCCTCTTGAAAATATGAACTATTGAATCGCATCACACTTTGTCCGAACATTTCAACTTTCCGTCCCAATCCAACAAGGCCATGCGACTCCTGGGCATCCTCAACCACAAAACTCTTGCCACCAAACGCCTAGACGAAGAATGCTTTCTTTTCCGGATTGAGACCCTCCAGCCACACAGGATCAATGTAGACTTTACCCGCTTCTTGAGTTTTCCTCCCCTCAACGTTATCTCAGATCCAACCTGGCAATGATGCTCCACTCTCTTGAACTGTTCTTCCTGTCCATATTCTTTCCCACCTATGCACTCCACTCTCATTTCCGATGTATTACCACCACCACCCCCACGTCCATCGATCTATCACATTCCTAGTGACCTTCTCTCGACCCCTCCGCACTCCCAATTGTCTTTCAGCCCCCTGAAGCCACCCCTCATTCCTGATGAATAGTTTATGTTCGAGATGTTGACTCTCAAGCTTATCAGATGCTGCCTGACCGGTTGTACGTTTCCAGCATCACACGTTTGGACTCTGAGCTTCAGCATCTGCAATACTCACGTTCTCCTGCGACCTCATTCGGGTCAATTATAAAAATGATAAAGTGATCAGATAAAGATCAGTGACAACCAGAGTGCTTTGGATGTGTATTCACATGCAGACACACGGCAGATCAGTGGTCACCACTGTGTTAAGGCCGAGACTTATATGTCAGTCCAGAGTAGGTCAGACGCACCGACAGGGCTGAGAGCTCTGTTTTACATGTCGAGAGAGCAGGTCAGTGGAAATCACAGTGTTGTGGGCCTGTGACCACATGTAGATAAGTGAACGTGAATGTTGACCTCAATACTATGGGTCTGGAGTGACAGGCAGAGACAGAAAAGACCAGTAATGAGAATAGTGCTATGGATCCGGCGACACTTGGAATGACACAGCAAGTCGGTGGTCTTCATGATGCATTTTGTCTCGTTTTACATGTGGACACAGAGCTGGGCATCAGTAATCACAGTGCTTTGGTCTGAAGTTACATGGAGTGACAGAATACGTCAGTGATAACTGCACTGTTATTGGTCAGGAGATTCACTGAAAGATAAAACACGTCTCTTATAAACATAGTGCTGAAGGTCTGGAGTGACATTCAGAGACAGCGCAAATTAGTGACAGGACAATGTTGTCTGCCTTGAGTCACATACAGAGACAGGAAAGAAACGTCATAACAAAGGTGTTGTGGACCTAGAATTACAAGTAAAAATAGAGAGTTTAGTGATAACCACAGTGCTGTGGATCTGACTTGTAATGTAGAAAAAGAGCAGTTCAATGTGGATCGCAGCACCTGAATTCACATGTAAACTCAAAAAAGATCAATAGCAACGACAATGCTATGGATCTGCTATTACATCTGGTCCACAGCAGGTCAGCTGGAACAACTGGGCTGTGCGTTTGAAGTTACATGGAGAGATATAGGATACCAGTGGTAACGACAACATTGTTTTATTCCGGATAAAACGGGAGTCAGAGCAGGTCCATGAAAACCACAGTGCTGTTCTTGGAGTCATATGTCGACACAGAGCAAGTCAGGGGTAGAGATGGGAGAGTCGAGAGTGTGTTGCTGGGAAAGCACAACAGGTCAGGCAGCAACCGAGGAGCAGAATAGACGCTTTGGGCATAAGCCCTTCATCAGGAATCATGCGTCAGGGTGAACTCGTCGAGACAGAACAAGTCAATGGAACCCACTGGGATGTTGGCCTGGAATCGTATGCAATACAATTTAATGGTAACCGCAGTGCTGTGGGTATCGAGTCACATACAGAGACAGTGCAATGAATGGTAAAGACAACTCTTTGGACGGCCATTCACATGTAGAGACAGAGTATGTCAATAATGAACGTAGTGCTTTGATGCTGGAGTTTCGTGTAGGTTCGTAACATGTTCGTGGTTGTCACATTGCAGCGGGTGGAGTTACATGAGAGGTCAGAGCAGGTTAATGACAGGCAAAGTGCTGCATGTCTGGAGTAATCTATCCAGACAAGACAGATCTCTGATCACCGCAATACTGTACACCAGCGTCTCACGTAGAGTGCGAATAAGCAGATGTGTACTGCAGTGCTGTGGGTGTACAATCACATGTAGAAACCGACCAGGTCATTGAAGAGTGCAATACTTTGGGCCTGGAGTGCCCTGGTAATAATTCCACACAGGACACTAAGTCTGATGTCCCGCTCAGACCTGGAGAAGTGCAGTGCTGCGGTTCCGGTGTCACATGCAGTCACAGAACAGGTCTTTTATAATCACAATACTGTTGTCCAGGGTTTACATGTAGAGACAGAACACGTCATTATCAAATACAGCGCTGTAGGTCTGGTGTCACGTAACCAGGCAGACACAGTCAGTGCGAACGACAGTGTTATTGTTCTTTTGTCAAATGCAGAGACAGAGAGTAAAGTGATAACAAACAATGGCTCACACTGGAGACAGAGATAAGTTGTTTCTTGACCACAATGCTGTGATTCTGGACTCACTATCGAGTCAGAGAAGGTCAGTGGTAACTGCATTCCGACGGTGTGGAGCCACATGTAGAGACAGAAGATATCAGAAGTATCCACAGTTAAACAAAGAAACACAGAAACAAAGAAGTTAGGCACAAGAGGAGGCCGTTCTGCCCGTCAAGACTGGTCCGCCATTCATCACGTTCAGGACTGATTGTCCAAATCAATAGTCTAATCCTGCTATCTGCACATGCTCTGATTTGCCAAAATTACTTTATTTAGTCACCTCTTGTGTATATTAAATATTTTGGTATCAGTATTTTCCGTGGTGTTGAATTCTATCGGGTCAACACCTTTGGGTGAAGAAATAACTTCTCATCTCCGTACTAAACAGTCAAGCCGAATCCTCCGATACTGATCCCTGGTTCTGAACATCCCCACTATCAGGAATGCCCTGTCTGCATCTATCCTGTGTACTCCCCTTATACTTTTTTATAAGGCTTTATGAGATTCCCCCTCATATTGTCTGAAGCCTTAACCTTACTAATCTCCCTTCATACGTCTGTGGATCGTCCTCGGATCAGCCTGCTAAAGCTTCGCTGCAGTCCCTCGAGGTCATAAGCTCCTTGCACATAAAGGGAAACCCCTTCTTGTATTCGAAAACTCACAATGACGGGCAGGAAACCATTCGCCTACATCATGGCTTGCTACAGCTACATACTTAATTTCAGAGACCGGAGCTCTCTGATGAACATAGTGTTTTGTGTTTGCAGATAACACGTCAGTGGTAACTGCAGTGCCATGTATCTGGAATCGCATGCCGAAACAGATGCATTCGATGGTAACCACAATTAAGTTGTTCTGCTAGCACATTTAGGGACAAAGCAGGATAGCTTTGACAACAGTGTTGAGGGAGTGGAATCACACACAGAGAGAGACAGAGCAGATCAGTGCTGTTGGTTTGGAGTCATCTGTAGAGACAGCAAGGCAGTCGTCACACCTGAACTGCTATGATGGGATTCCAACCAACATCCCCAATCAGGTTTTAGCCTGCAGCCTGTTTCGAAAACCTTCAACATTTTTTCTGTTAAACCACCACATCGCCAATGTTGAAAAATACAAGAATTCACAATCCTTTCCTCTCCAGGGACACACATGAGCGCACTGTGGGTGGGAGAAAGGTTCTGTGTAAGTGTGCATGACTGTGTGTGTGTTGGAGGAGGGTCAGTGCGGGTGTGCATGAGAGTATCTGCGTGAGCTTGTGTGAGAGACAGCATGTCCGTGTAACTGTATACGAGTGTGAGTGTATGTATTGGAGAATGGTCTGTGTGACTGAGCATCAGTTTGCATGTGAACAAGGGAGGAGGTTCTCTTTATTGTGTGTGTGTTGGAGAGCGTCTCTATTAGTGTATGTGTATGTGTGTGTGGGCAGAGGGTCTATGCAAGTGTGCGTGAGAGTGTCTGTAGAGGCCGTTGTGAGTAAGTGTGTGTGTACATGTGGCTGTGTGTGAATGCAAGTTTGTGGGAAAGGGTTTGTGTCAGTGTGTGAGTGTTTGTGGGAGGTTTTCTCTGCGAATTTGTGCGTACATCTGAGTGTGTGTGAGTGTGTGGGGTGTGTCGGTGTGTGGGTGTTAATATGTATGCATATGTGAGTATCAATGTGTGGGAGAGCAGAGCTGTGAAATTGTGGCTGACTGCGTGTGTGGGAGGGGGGTCTGTGTAACTCTGTGTGGGAGAGGGTATGTATGACCGTTCTTGTGTGCATGTGAGTGTTTGTGTGTGGAGTAGAGAGTTTGTGAAAGAGTGGTGAGTGCATGGGTGGGAGAATGGTCAATGTTGATGTGTGTATGTGTGCGTGGGAGAGGGTCTGTGTCAGTGTATGTGTGCGAGTGAGTGAGTGTAGAAGGAGGGCCTGTGTGAGTTTCTAAGAATGTAAGTGCATGCAATTGTGGCAAAGAGTCTGCCTAATGTGTGTGGGAGTGGGGGCAGTGTGTTTGTGTGTGTGCTTATGCGTGTGTGTGTGTTGTGTGTGTGTATGTGTGTATGTGTGTGTGTGTGAGAGACTCTGTGTAATTTGGTGTGAGTGTGCGCACAAGGGATGAAGGTATGTCTGCCTAAGTGTGTGTGAGTGCGTGTGGAGGGTCTGTGTGAGAGTGTGCACGAGTCTGTTTGTGTGAGTGTGTGCATGTGGATATGTCAGTCTGTGAGAGTCTGTGAATGTGACAGAGGGTTCTGTACAAGTATGTGGTTGAGTAAGTGTGTGTATGTGGAAAGTCTGAGTCAGTCTGCCTGAGTTTGTGTGTGTTTGCTTCAATTTATGGCAGAGTGTCAACGTAGGTGTGTGTGTGTGAGTGTGTGTTTGGGAGAGGATCTGTGTGAGTGTGTGTGACTGTGAATGCGAGTGTTTGTGAGTTTGTGTGAGCGTGTTTTAGTGTCTGAGGTAAAGTTCGTTGCAAGTAAATATGTGTTTGAGTATATTAGGGAGAAAGTCTGTATAAATGCGCCTGAATACAATTGAGTGTCTGTTTGTGTGGGGGGGTGGTGGTGGGACGACTGTCTGTGTAGGTTTGTGTGCTAGTGTGGGAGAAAGGTATGTGTAACTGTGTGTGCACGAAGGTATATGTGAGTGTGAGTGTATACATGAGAGTGTGTATGTACGGGACGAGACCGTGCGAGCGTATGTGAGCGTGGTTGAGTGTGTGGGATGAGTGTCGCCGTCAGACTACATAAGTGTGTGTGTGTGTTTGTGACTGCGTGTGAGTGTCAGTGTCAGGGAGAGATTCTATACCAGTGTGTGTGTGTGTGAGTATGTGGGGGAAAGGTCTCTGTAAGTACATGTGGGTGCATCAGAGGATGGTCTAAATACTTGTTTGTGAGTGTGCGTGGTGGGAAAAGGTCTGTCGATGTGTGTGTGTGAGTGAGTTGCGAGTGCTTGTGTGTGGAAGGGCGACTGTGTAACTGTGTGTGAAAATGTCTGTGTGGGGGAGTCTATGTAATTGTTTGTGTGAATGGAGGATGGGCTTCTGCCTAACTGTGTTTGAATCTCTGTGAGTGCGTGTGTGGTAGAGGGGATGTACAGATGTGTGAGTGTGACTGTCTGAGTGTGGTCGGAGAGTCTGTGTCAGAGTGAGTGTGTGTGAGTGTGCATTTGCATCTGTCAGTGTATGAGATTGCGTGTGCATGTGAGTGCATGTGTGTGTGGGAGGGGTTCTGTGCAAGTGTATGTGAGTGTGAGTGAGTGTGATCTTGTGCGAGGAGAGTCTGTGTAAGTGTGTAACCATAAGCTAGTGTGTGTGTGCATGAGATGGTGTGTGCCATGTTTTGGGGAGAGTCCATGTAAGTGCCTGTAACTGTGTGTGGGACAGGGACCATATTAGTCTGTGTGTGCTTGTATATGTGTGTGTGTGTGTGTGTCTGTGCGCGCGTGCATGTGTGGTGTGTGTGTGATAGAGAGACAAAGAAGGTCTGTGTAAGTAGTAGTGAGCGTGAATGCAAGGGGAAGGCGTTTCTGCCTAAGAATATGTGTGTGTGTGTGTGTTTGGGAGAGGACATTTATAGGTGTGTATGTGTGTGCACTTGCTGTGTGAGAGTGTACATAGGTATGTGTGTATGACGATGTGTGTGTTTAAATAAGAGTGCGAGAGAGTGTGTGAATGTGGGACAGTTTTCTGTGCAAGAGTGTGAGTGATTTTGTGGGCCTATATGGAGAGTCTGAGTAAATATGTGTGTTTGAGTATGAGTGCCAACGTGTGCATCAGTGTCTATGTGAGTGTGTGAAGGATGGGCGTGGGGAGAGGATCCATGTAAGTGCGTGTGAGTGTGTGATCATGAGTAAACGTATTTGCGAGCATGTGTGAGTACGTGCAAGTGTGTGGGTTAAGGGGCGATGGAAGCGAATGTGTGGTATATGTGACAGGGTGAGTGTGTGTATGTGGGAGAAGGTCAGTATAATTGTGCCTGTGCACATGTGAGCATGCGGCAGAGAGTCTGTGTGTGTGTGAGTCAGTGGAGGAGAAAGGTCTATACAAGGGTGTGCCAATGTGGCAGGAACGTTTGTGCAAGTGCATGTGTGTATACAAGTGTGTGAGTGTATGTGTGTATGGGCTCGGTGTCCGTGCAAGTCTCTATGAGTGTTTGTGGGTGTGCAGGATGTCGGTCTGTGTAAATCTGTTTCAGTCTGTGACTGCGTGTGGGAGTGTCAGTGTGTGGGAGAGGATCTGGGTGAGTCTGTGTGAGTGTTAGGTTGAATTTGGAATGTCTCTGTAAGTATATGTGACTGCATGGGAGGACAGTCTGTCTAAGTGTGTATTTTGAGTGCGAGTGTATGCGTTAGAGAGCGTCTGTTTAAGTGTGTGTGTGAGTGTGTGGGAGTGGAGGAGGAAAATCTGTCTGAGTATGTGGGATTCTCTGTGAGTGTGTGTGTGATCGTGCCTGTGTAGATGTGTGAGTGTGGTTACAGTATCTGTATAAGACTGAGTGTGTGGGAATGTGTGTTTGTGAATATGTGAGTGTATAAGTGTATATGGAAAGATATTTTGCGCAAGATTATACGTCTGTATGCGAGTGTCAGTGTGAAGGTACAGGTTCTGTGTAAATGTGCGTGTGGAAGATTGTCTGAGTAGGTTTTTGTGGGAGTGTGCATGTGGGAGGAGAATCTGTGTAAGTTCGTGTGAGTGTATGTGAGAGAGAGCACGCAATTTTGTGTGAGTTTCTGTGTTAGTGTCGGTGAAGAATATGTGTATGTCAGTGGGCGGGGATTACTGTGCACGTGCATGCAAATGAGTGTGAGTGTGAGTGTCTTGGAGGAGAGTCTTTGTAAGTTTTCTTGCGTGTGAGTGCGTGTGCGAACGACGGAAGAGAGGCTGTCTAAGTTTGCATGTCGGGGAGAGCATGTGTATATC
Source organism: Hemiscyllium ocellatum (assembly GCF_020745735.1). NCBI lineage: Eukaryota > Metazoa > Chordata > Chondrichthyes > Orectolobiformes > Hemiscylliidae > Hemiscyllium > Hemiscyllium ocellatum. The sequence continues at coordinate 99,938 of NW_026867544.1, forward strand.
TGTAAAGGTGAGCGTTGTGAGTGTGGGTTGAGATGAGGTGTAATTGTGAGTTTGTGTATAAGGGTGTGTCTTTGAGTGCGTGTGTGAAACATGAGTGTGAGGGAGTATGTGTGGGATTGTGGTCAGTGTATAAGTATGCATGTGACAGAGGGACAGTGGAAGTGTACATAAGTGCATGTGTGTGAGTGTGTGAACAAGTTCCGATTAGAGTGAATGTGTGTGTGCGTTGGACGAGTGTCAGTATTGTTATGTGAAACTGTGCGGGTGGGAGAGAAAAGTGCAAGTGTGTATAAGTGTGTTTGACTGTAGAAGGGAGGTCTGTGTAAGTGTATGAGTGTATGTGTGTGTGGGAGGAGTGTCAGTATAGTTGTGTGTAAGTGTGTGGGTGTGAAAGAATCAGTGAAAGTGTGTGTGACTGTGTTTGTAATGGTAGGAGGAAGGTCTGTCAAAGTGTGTGTGCATGCGGAGTGGGAGGAGAATCAGTGAGCATCCATGTGAAAGTGTGAGTGTTAGTGGTGGGTCACTGTAAGTGTGTGTGAATGCGTGAGAGTGTGTGCGAGTATACGTGAGTGTATGTGTGGGAGCGTGTGAGTATTCGAGTAAGGCCTGTGTAAGTGTGTGTTAGTGGGCATGCGTATGTGTGTGTGTGTCTGTGTGTGTGTGTGTGAGAGAGAGAGAGAGATAGAGAGAGAGAGTGTGAGTGAGTGCTTGGAGACGGTTTGTGTACGGGTCCGTGAACGTATTTTTTCTGGCAGTTGTATCTGTGCAGGCAAGTGTAAGTGCGTGTGTGAGTGTGGAATGAATTTCTGTGGAAATGTGCGCGATTGTGTGATTGCAGGCGAATGTCTGTGTAAGTGTGTGGGATTGTGTGTGTGGGGGAAGAACTTCTGTGCACGAATGTTTCATTGTATGAATGTGTGAGCTCCAGAGGTGTGTATATGTAAATGTGTGTGTATATATCTCATTATGTGTGAGAGTGTGACTGGGTAGAAGAGGGCCTGTGTAAGTGTTTGTGAGTGTGAATCTGGGAAGTGGGTCTGTCTACGTGTGCGCGACTGCGTGTGTATGGGAGGAGTCTGTGCCAGTGTATGTGAGTGTGTTTTTGTGTGAATGTTTGGAAGGAATTGTGTGTTATTGTGTGTGAGTGTGTGTGATTTACAGTGTGTCGGAGAGGGTATGTGTAAGGTAATCTGAATGTGCTTGGGTGTGAGTGCGTGTAAGGAGGGTATGTTTAAGTGTGTATGATTGTGTGTTTGCGCGTGAGCGTGAGTAAGCATATGTGAGTGTGTGTGCTTGTGAATGTGTAGGTGGCGGGTCTGTGTAAGTGTCTGTGTATATGTGAATTTGCCTGTGTGCATAGCAGAGGGTCCGTGAAACAATGCACGGGTGTGTGTGGGAGGAGTGTCTGTCCAAGTGTATTTGTGTGAAAGTGTGAGGGAGAAGGTCTGTGTCAATGATCTGGACTGTTTGTGTAGGTGGGAGCAGTGTCTGTGTACGTGGGTGTTAGCGTAATTGGTTGGAAGAGTGTCTGTACATGAACGTGTGTGTTCCTGCAGATAAGGACGGAGGTTCTGTTTGTGATTGAGTGTTTCAGTGCATTTGGATTAGGCCTTGTGTAGGTGGATGTGTGTGAGTGTGTGAGTATTTGTGGAGGATTTGTGCAAATGCGAGTGTGCGTGAATGTGTCTGTGTGAGCTTGTGTGCATGTCAGTGTGACACAATATGTGTGTGTGAACAGGAAGTTCTGTGAAAGTATATGTAAGTGTGTGTGTGAGAGAGTATGTTTCCATGGATAGTCTGTCTAAGTGTTCACAAGAGTCTGTGTGTATGTGAGTGTTTGTGAGTGTCAGTGTTTTGGAGAGTGTGTAAGTGTGTGTGAGTGCATTGTGAGTGTGAAAGTATGGGAGGAGGGTTTGTCTAAGTGTCTGTTTGCATGTGTGTGTTTTTGTGTATCTGTGTATATGAGAGTGTTACTGAATGTGAATGTGGGAGAGAGTCTGTTTAAGTGTGTGCGCGAGTATATTTGTATATGTGAATGCTTGTGTCTGTGTGTGAGCGTACGTGATTTTGAGAGTGTATATTTGTGTATGTGCGAAGGACTGTGTGAGTGTGTGGTACATAGTCTTTGTAAATGTGTGCGTGAGTGTATGTTTGTGTGTGGGATTGTGTGAGACTGTCTGATTGTGGGACAATGTCTGTGTGAGTGTGCGTGTCTGGGAGAGAGTGTGTCAGTGTGTTGGAGAGCCTGTATGTGTGTACGTGTGCATATGAGTGTGGGAGGAAGGTCTGTGCAAGTGTATGTGAATGCGAGTGTGTGACTGTGAGTGTGTAGTTGGAAGGTCTGTGAATGTGCGTGAGTGTGTGCATGTGAATGTGTCTCTGTGAATGAAAAGTTTCTTTGTAAGTGTGTCTGTGCATGCATGTGTTTGAAAGTATTGGAAAGCTTCTGTGGAAGTGGGTATGAGTGTGTAAGAGAGGAAGGTCTGTGTAAGTGCATCTTTGTAAGCATGTGTGTGTGTGTGCGTGTGTGCATGTGTAAATGTTGCAGGAAGTTTTGTTCATGTTTGTTCTAGTGTGTGTGTATGTAGGAAAGGTCTGTGTAAGTGTTCTGAGTGAGTGAATGTCAGAGTAAAGTCCCAGTAAGTGCGCGTGAATGCGTATGTGACTGTGTGTGAGTGTAAGTGTGCGACAGGAGGGTCTACGTAAATGCGTGTGTGACTGTGTCAGTGTGTTTATGTGCATGTGCACACGTATACGAGTGTGTGTGTCAGTGTTTTTTTGTGTGGGAGATGGTTGGTGTGAAAGTGAGTTAATGGGAGAGGCATTCTGTGTATGTCTGTGTCTATATGTGTCAGTATTTTTGAGTATGGGCGGGTCTCAGGGAGAGGGATGTGGAAGTGTGTGTTAGTATGTGTGAACGTGTGGAAGCAGTGTTTTTGTAAGCGTGTATGACAGTGTGTGTTTGAGTGTGAATGTTTATTTGGGTTTAATTGTGTGTTGGGGAGTGGATAAAGGTGTGGAAATATCTGAGTGAGGAAGAATGTGAGTAAATGTGCATGAGAGTGTGCGTATAAGTGAGTGTGCGAATGTTTGTCGGAGCGATGCTGTGTGCGTGTGAACGCATTGGAGAAGCATATGTGTAAATGTGTGTGTGTGTCTGTGTGTGTGAGGTCTTGTGATTATATGGAGTACGTGGGAGAGTGCCTGTGAAACTGCGTGTCAGTATGAGTGAGTGTGTGGGAGGAGGGTGTACGTGTCTGTGAATGTGTGTATGAGTGTGTAGTTGTGCGCGTTTTGAGATTTGTGCGAGTGAGACTCGGTAATTCTGTTGGTGGACATGTGAATGTGTTTCTGTGCGTGGGGTAGAAGGTTCTGTGTAAGTGTTTTTGATTGCACAAGTATGCTGAGTATGTGGGTGCATATGAGAGTGCAAGTGAGTGTGTGTCAAGAAGGAGATGCCATGTAAATGTATATGAGCGTGTGATTGCTAAGGAGGATGATCTGTGTAAGTGCCTGAGTGTGCCTGAATGTGTGCATGTGGGACGACAGTCATTGCAATTGGATCGGTGGATATGCAAGTGTGTGGGTACAGAGGAGAGATGTTGTGCATGTGTGTTTGAGTGTACAAATGTGGAACGAGGGTCTTTGTAAGTGTGAGTCACTGTGTATGTGAGTGTTAGAACACAGTCTGTGCATGTGTGTGAGAGGGTGATTATGGGAGAAGCGTTTGAACAAATGTGCGTCTTTTTAGTAGATGTATCTCTGTACGAGTGTGCGAGTGTGTGAGTGTGGGTATAGGGACTCCGTAAGTGTGTGTCAGTGTTGGGGGTGTGGGTTTGTGTAAGTGTGCCTGAATGAGGGAGGAGGGTCTGTGCAAGTCTGTGTGCGTTTCAGTGTCTGTGTGTAGAGGGGAGGATCTGTGTAAGTGTGCCAGTGTTTGTGAGTGTGAGCATAGGATGAGGACCTGTGTAAGTGAGTGTGGTGTTTTCGACTGTGTATGGGAAAGGTTCTGAGTAAGTGCATGTGTGAGTGTGCATGTGTAAGTGTTTGCGTAAATGTGCTGTGTAATCTAATGTGACTGTGGACCTTGTGTGAGTACGTGTGAGTGTGCACGAGTATATTTGTGTGGGAGAGGGATCGTGCAAGTGTGTGTGTATGTGAGTGAGTGTGGACTCGTTAAAAACATGTCTGTTTGTATGTGTATGGTAGAATGTGCGTGCGTGAGCAGAGTCTGTGAGTGTGTGCGTATATGGTAGTCTGTGTGACTGCAAGATTGTGGAAGAGAGTCTGTACAAGTTTGTGTTTTATGCGTAAGTGTCTGCGTGTTCGTGTATGCGAGGGTCTGTGTAAGTGAGCGTGCGTGTGGACGTGTGTGTGGTGGAGTTCGTCTGTGTCAGTGTACGTGAGTGTGTGAGAGAAGGTGTGTGAAGGTGTTTATGAGTGCTTGAGTGTGTCTGAGTGTAGAGAAGGAATGTATGTTTAAGTGTGTGTGAGTGTTTGCAAGTGTGTGTGGGAGAGAGTCTGCGGAAGTGTGTTTGCTTTTATGTGCGTGTGTACGTGTGACTGTGTGGCAGAAGTTCTGAGTAAGTGCATTTGTGTATATGTGAGCGTGTGTGTGTGTGTGTGTCTGTGGGAAGAAGGTCTGTATAATTGAGTGTGAGTGTATGGGAAGAGGTCATGTGTAATTACGAGTGTGTGTAGGGGACAATGCCTGTGTAAGTATCATGTATGTGTGTCAGTGAGTGTGTAATGTGTATGAGCAGTGTTTGCGTAATTGAGTCTGAGAGTGTGATTATGTGAGTAGGGTCTGTGTTGATTTGAGTGTCTGTGTTGGAGGAGGTTCTGTGTAATTGAAAGTGTGTGTGCAAGAGAGAATTTGTGTAAGTGCTTGTGAGTGCGGGAGAAGAGACTGTGCAAGTGTGAGTGTGTGTGTGAGTGAATATGTGTGGAATGAGGGTCTGTGATGTGAATGCTAGTGTGTTAGAACGTGTGGAGGATAGTAAGTGTAATTCTGTGCATGTATATGTGAGAGTGAATCGGGTGTGTGTGAGAGAGAGGGTCAGTAGTCATCTGCCTGCTCATATGCGAATGTTAGTGCGACTGTGTGGGAGGAGCATCTGTGTAAGTGTCTGCGACGATGTGTGAGCAGATAGGAGTGCGTGTGAGAGCGAATGTGCGGCAGAGGGTCGGCGAAAGAGTGTGTTAGTATGTGTCAGTGTATGTGAAAATGAGTGTGTGGGTGGACGAGCTGTGTAAGTGTGCATGTGTATATGTTGGATTTAGGGTATGTGTGAATAGGAGGCACATAAATAAAGTGTGTATGAGACAATAATAATGCATGAGAGTCTGTGTGTATACGTAAGTGTGAGCAACTGTTTGCTTTGTGGAGACGGTGTATACAATTGAATGTTAATGTGTTGGATAGGTTCTGTACAAGCGCATGTGCTTTATACATACATGTCTGTGAGTGAGCATGGTAGCAGGATCTTTTAATGTGCGTGTGTGATAGAATTTGACAAGTTCCGTTTAAGAACGTGTGAGTGTGGCATGAGGGTCTACCTAAGTGTGTGTGTGTGTGTGTGAGTATATGGTGGAGGTTATGTAAGGGTGTTCGGGGGAGCAGGGTCTGTTTAAATGTGTGTTAGTGCAGGTATGTGGGAGGAACGTCTGTATAAGTGCATGTGCCTGCGTGTAAATGAGGACTGCAGATGCTGGGGATCAGAGCTGAAAAGGTGTTGCTGAGAAAGTGTCGCAGGTCAGGCATCAGCCAAGGAGCAGGAGAATCGACGATCCGGGCATGAGCCTGAAGAATGGCACATGCCCGAAACGTTCGTTCTCCCGCTCCTTGGATGCCCTTTTCCAGCAACACTTTTTCAGCTAAGTGTCTGTGTGTGCCAATGTGTTTGAGCATTTGTGAGTGCCTGTGAGTGCTTGGGAGAGAGTTAGCGGAAGTGTGTGTCTGTGTGCGAGTGGAACACTATAGCCACGTGAGCGTGGATGCGGGCAGAGTGTGTGTGTATGTGTGAGTGTGCGCATGAGTGACTGTGTGTGGATAAGTTCATCTTTTAGTGGGAATATGTGGTTGAGGTTCTCTGTGAGTGTATCGGGGTGCGACTGCGTGCCAGGAGTGTCTGTGCAAGTGTGTGTGGCTGCGTGTGCCAGTGTGCTTGAGTATTTGTGAGTATCTGTGAATGCTTGGGAAAAAGTTGGCGGAAGTGTCTATGAGTGTGAGAGTGTGGGAAGAGGGTCTGTGTAATTGTGTGTATCTGTGTGTGTAAGTGTGTGTGAATGATTTTGCGTCGATGTGAGCATGGGGGAGAGGGTATGTGTAAGCGTGTGAGTGTGAATGCATGGGAAGAGGGGCTGTGTAAGTGGGTATTACAGTGTATGAGTGTGCATATATGAGTGTGTTTGATTGTGTGCTTTCGAAGGTCTGTGTAATTGTACGTTTATACGGCTACACGCATGTGCGGTTGGAAGGTATGTGCACGTGTTTGAGTGTCTGTATTAATGTCTGGAAAAGGGTCTCTTTGAGTGCGTGTGAGATTGAATATCGGAGGAAAATCTGCATAAGTGTGTGAATATGTGAGTATGAGAACAGTGTCTGTGTTAGTTTGAGAATGGACCGGCCAGAGAACAGTCTGTGTAAATGTGAATGTGTGTGTGTGTGTCTCTGATTGTATGCATTTGCATCTGGGGGGAGGGGTGGGTGGGAGTGGGTTCACGCAAGTATGATTGAACGTGTGATTGTGTGAGTGTGTGATTGTGGGAGGATGATCTATGCAAGTGTGCGAAAGAGTGTGTAAGTGTGTGTGTGACAGGTTATGTGCAAACGTGTGTGAGAATGTACGTGTGTGTAAGAAGGAGGGATGTCTGTGTAAGTGTGTTTGAGCATGTGTGTGAGAGGGTGGAGGATCTGTGTAATTAAATATGCATGTGTATATGCAAGTGTGTGTGGGAGAGTGTCTGTGTAAGTCTGTGGAACTGTGTGGTATTGTTGATTGTAAGTTCGTGTGTGTGAATGTGGGAGGAGTGCCTGTCTAAGTGTGAGTTTTTGTGAGTGTTTCTGTGGGAGAGTGTCTATGTAAGTGTGTGAGTTTGTGATAACAGTCTGTGTAATTCTGAGCGTGCATGTGCATGGGGGGAAAGTGTTAGCGTAAGTGTACGTTAGCATATGGGAGTGTGCAAGGACGGTCTGAGTAATTTTGAGTGTGTGTGCATGAGAGTGGACTGCCTGTTTAAGTTTGAGCGTTTGCATGTGTGAGACGGTCCATGAAGGCGTAGAAGTGGGAGGAAGATCTGGACAAGTGTGAGTCTGTGAGTCGGAGAGAGTCTATGCAAGGATGTGTGAGTTTGTGCGAGTATGAGTGTGTGCGGACGGTCCGGATAGGTGTTAAGGCGTGTGTGTGTGTGTGCATGTGAAAGAAGGTCCATATAAGTATGTGTAAGTGTATGTATGCGTGAGGAGGAATTGCGTAAATATCTGCAATTGTATGAGTGCGGGAAAAGACGTGCCTAAGTGTGCCTGAGTGTATGTTGGAGAACGTTTGCGTAAGTGCATGAGTGTGAGTGTGTGGGAGAAGGGTTGTTTAAGGGTGTATGAGTGTGGAAGTGTGGGAGAATGTCCGTGCAAGCGTGAGTGTGTGAGTGTAGGAGAGATTCTGTCCTTAGTGTGTGATGTTGAGAGTGTGGGAAGAGTTCTGTAAGCGCCTGTGCGTGTGTGAGTTTGTCAAAGAGGATCTGTGTTATTGTATGTGAGTGACACTGTCTGTGGGAGGAGTATGTGTGCATATGTGCGTGTATATGTGAGTGTCTGTGTGGGACTGAGTCTTTGTAAGTGTCTCTGCTTGCGTGAGTGTGTGGATGAGGGTCTGCATAAGTGTGTGTGAGTGTGTGTGCGTAAGTATTGGAGTATGGTTTGTGTAAGCATGCACAAGAGTGTGAGTGTTGGTGAGTATCCGTCAGTTTGTATTATTGTATGGGAGAGTGTGTTATTGTGCTTATGCAGGTGTAGAAGGACGGTTTGTGTAAGTGTGCATGAGTATATGCAAGTGTGTGTGGAGAGTGTATTATTGCATGCAAGTGTGTGCGTGCATATGGGGGAGGGCGTCTATGCAAGTGTGTATGTGAGTGTCTGCGCGCGTGTGGGAATAGGGTTTGTACTAGTGTGTGTGAGAGAGTGGATGGAAGGGCTTTTCATTCATTTGTAGGACTTGAGTGTCAGAGTGGTGATTAAAATGGAGGGGAACTTGCCGAGGGTGGTGTTCCCTAGCACCTGCAACTCCTGTCCTTCTAGTTGCACGTGATAGTGCGTTTGGAATGTTCAGTTTAAGGACTTATAGTGAATTTGCTGTGTCAGTGCGAGTGCCTGTGTGTGTTTGAGTTTGTGGGTAGAGGTTCTATGGACTGTGTGTGTGGGTGTTTGAGTGTGTGAGTATCTGTTGTGCGTGCCCATGTGTGAGGATGTGCTTGCTTGTGTGAGCACAAGTGTGTATGTGTAGGTGTCTTTGTTACTGTGATTGTAACTTTGTGAATGTGTGTGGATGTGTGTCTTTGTGTGAGGATAGTATTTAGTGTGTTGAAGAAGGGCCTGTGTAAGTGTGAGGGAGGGTTTGGGAGAAGAATCTGTCTTATTGTGTGCTGGTGAGAGTGTGGGAAGAGTGCTGAAAGCGCCTGTGCGTGTGTGAGTTTGCCAGGGAGGATCTGTGTTATTGTATGTGAGTGACACTGTGTGTGGGAGTAGTGTGTGTGCATACGTGCGTGTGTATATGTGAGTGTCTGTGTGGGAGAGAGTCTGTGTAGGTGTGTGATTGGGTGGGTGTATGTGATTGGGTGAGTGTGTGTATTTATGTGTGGGTGTGACGGTGTCAGTGTGTGAGGGGCGTCAGTGTGAGTGTGTGTGTGTGATTGTGTGAGTGTGAGTGTATGTATGTGTGCGTGTTTGATTGTTGTAAGAGCGTGCTTGTGGGCATGTGTCGAGCTTGTCTTGTTACCTGCAGTGTGACAAGCAACAAATATCATGGTTGAGGCCATCCTGGCGGTAGGGGAGTTGAGCTACAGCGTCTGCTGAGTCACATGTGTGATTCTTACCCACAGGAGACTGATCCTCTCTAAACCACAATGGGGTGCTGTGTGTGTGGTGCTTGTGTGAGTGTGTGTGGTAGGTGCGGGTGTGTGTGTATGTGTGTGACTGTCTGTGTTTTCATGTGTGTGTGAGGCAGGGGTAGCGTGTGTGTCTCGGTGTATGTATGTGTGTGAGGGTGTATGTGAGTGTGGCGGGTGCGTGGGTCAGGATGCAAGTACGTGTGTGTGTGAGGGTGTATTTGTGTGTGATTAGTGGGGTATGTGTGTACGTGTATGGGTGTGTGGGGGTGTTTGTTTGTGGGTGTGGATATGCGGGGTTGTGTGGGTAAGGTGTGTGTGTTTGTGTATCTGGGTGAGTGGGTGTCTGTGAGTGTAGATGGTGTGTGGATGGGAGTGTAAGTGGGTTTTCTGTGTGCCTCTCGGTGTGTGTCTGTGTGTATGTGGTTGTAGGTTGTGTGTGTCATTGTGTTTGTGTGTCTGTTTACCTGCGTGTATGTGTATCCGTGTGTGTATGTATGTGGTTGTAGGGTGTGTGTGTCTTGGTTTTTCTCTGTCTGTGTATCTGCGTGTGTGTGTATCCGTGTGTGTGTGTGCCTGTGCGTGTGTGTTTCTGTGCGTATGTGTGTGTGATGATTAACCAAAGCAGGCTCTTTTAGTCCATATAAACAACAGCAGTGTGCCAGCCTGCTCATTGTAGCTCGGAGCAGCAAGCCTGATGATGTGGACATTTCCAATATTGCTTGTTTGTGTCATAGTGCTGGCGCAGCCCAACACTGCTGACAGGAAACTGCGAAGCGGCATTTATTTGGGAGGTCAGTGTAAATCGCAGGGAACACTCTGGATGTGGGTGTAATGGAGAAAACGAGGAGGCCATTCTGCCCATGCAGCCTGTGCTGCCTTTTATTTGTGTCAGGGCTGAATTGGCTTGTTTCTGCGGCATCTCACGTCGGTTCTGTTAAGGTGAATTAGTGCAGCGCAATCAAAATCTTCCTTGCTCCTCTTTCCTGGGTCACTGTGTGTTCCGTTTCTTAAACAGGTTTAAACCAACTAGTGGGCTCAGGGAATTGGTAAAGGAGGCAGAAATACTCAGGGAGGGAGGAAAACTTCCCTCACTGAGGGGTTTGGGGAACGTGCGTCCTGCCAATGGGGAGCTGGGGAGTGCGAACATAAGTCTGCGGGATGAGATTATATGGAAAGGAATGACAAAGAAGCTACGGAATGGCGCTGGGTGAACTGCCCAACTTGCAGAGCTGGCATGGACAAGCCGAGCCGAACGGCCTCCTTCTGCGTTGCAGGTATTTCCGTGTCTTTGTAATTCAAGATCAGTTCAATCCTCCTTCACTCCCTCCTCACTCTCCTCCCCCCATCCACAGAGAAGCTGCTGTGAACATTATCTTTCTAAGATCATAAGGTGTAGGGAGTATAAATAGGCTGTGTGGCCCATCTACTCTGTTCCTCTGTTGAATAAGATCGTGGCTTTACTGATCATCCTCAATTCTCATTCTCAGGATACTCCGCAACTCCTCTGATTTCTTTTCTGATTATAGATTTCCCTATCTCAGACCCTTCAACACACTGAATGACGGTAAGTGTGAGGCGCTGCACTTGTGGGGAGATCAAGTGTTAAGTAGACGTGGACAGGGACCTGAACAGCATTGATGTACGGAGGGATCTTGGGATTCAATTCAATGGCCCCCTGAAGGTAGCTATGCCAGTAGATAAATTCACAAAGAAGGAATATGACAGGATCACCTTTATTAGTCAGATTACTGAGTACAAGAGGCAGGATATCATGCTGTAGCTTTATAAGATTTTGTTTGAGCAACACCTAGAACTTGGCACTCAATGCGGATCACCACAATTATTTGGAAGACGTGAAAGCAATGGAGAGGATGCACTAGAGGATTAACTGGATGTTGCCTGGATTAGAGGACATGAACTATAAAGGATAGGCCAGAAAAGCTCAGTTAAACATCGCACAGCCACAGGTTATAGTCCAACAGTTTTATATGGAAGTACTTAGATCAAATACGATTCATTCTGTATCCTATGATCCTGCCCCACCAAGTAACTGACGAAGGAGTAGCGCTTCGAAAACAAGGCTTCTAAGTAAACCTGTTGGACTATAACCTTGTGCTCTCCACTTTTTAACTTTGTACACCCCAGTCCTACACTGACATTTCTACATCATTGAAAAATGTTTTCCCTGGAGTGGCGGAGGCTGAGGGCAGACTTGGTCGAAGTCGATAAAATCATGAGAGGCATAGATAGAGTTAACGTTCAGAAACTTTTTTTTCCCACAGTTGAAATGTTTGATATTAGAGGCTAAGAATTAAATTTGAGAGGGGGCTAGTACAATGAAGCTTTATCCTCAAATCTCCTTTAAACTGTCCCCCTCACCTCTGTCTCTCTCACACACATGTTTTCTCTCTCTCTATCCCCGCCTTTCTCTCTCTTTGTTATCTCCATTTGTCTCTCCATTTCTATCTCTATCCCAGTCTCTGCTTTTTCTGATCTTTATGATCTTTCTTTCCCTCCATCACTATCCTTAACTCTGTGTATCTGCATTTCTCTCTCTTTTTCTATCTCTATCCCTTTGTCTCTCTGCTTCTCTTTATAATCTGTCACTATTTCTGTCTCTGCTTCTCTATCTGCCTCCCTCTCTCTGCCTCTCTCTCTCTGTCCATTTCTCCCTCTCTCTCAGTCTTTCGCTCTCTATTTCTCACGCTCTATCTCTCTCCCTTTAAGCCATTTCTTGAAACAAAATAATGTTTATGCAATGCCTGATGCCCTGTGCCAGAGTTTGTTTCATATGGTCCCGTAAGGCACCATGGCAGATTTCTTGACATCCTTCTTCAAAATGAGCTGGTATGTTCTCTCAGAATTTTGCTTCCAATCGTTTGACCTCACACGGAGAACTGTGCACTGCTCTGATCTACAAATTGAGATGATCCCAGCTGTGGTCATACAGGAAAAGTTAAGGTCCGAGACTGAATCCTCGCTTGTTAGGCCAGAGGCACCAAACTGTTCTGTTTCTGTTATCATTTAGGCTTATCCATGGGTGTATTCAGAAGATGTTCCAAATATACAATGAGCACAAAGAACATGGACATTTTTTTTAAAAAGTCAATTAGCTTTTTTATAGCACAAGAATTGTTGGGAAGATGCAATTGCAAAGTGTAGATAGAAAGTTTCATCCTATTAGAAGTCGCAATAGCAGATGGCTTCTCACATCTCAGTAACAGTCACCCCGCCTCCACACTAAATCTTATTCAGCCGATTGAAAAGTTGGTTTCCATTTGGCATAACAGTTATCTCCACTGTATGTGTCAGTGCTGATATCCTTAAACCCCCACAATTCTGCTGTCGGTATCCCTCACTTTTACCATACTTAAAAACAGTGCACAATTCTGCACTCAATATTTCTCCTTTACACCACATATGAAGAACCGTGCACAAATCTGCTCTCAATATCTCCCAGTTAGACTATACAGAAAACACCATGAACATTTATGCTCTCAATGTCCCTCGATTACACCACATATAATGTACAGTACACAAATCCTTTCTCAACATTTCTCAGTTGTACGACATAAAATGTGCAGTGAAGAATTCTGCTTTCAGTATCGCTCAACTGCAGCAAATGTAAGCAACAGTTCACAATTCTGTTATCTGTATTTCTCAGTTACACCACACTAAAACATTATGCACAATTCGGCACTCGATATCACTCAATTACACCACACATTAGCAGAGTGCACAGTTGTGTTCTCAGTATCGGTTAGAACAGACTTTGAGCACTTTGGATAACTCTTCTTTCGCTATCCCTCTGTGAAACTACACTACACTATTGGTTGCACCCTACTTACATCACTGGCTGTTGATAATAATGAAAGGCGTTTTCTGTTTCCCAGGTTTCTTCAGCGATTGTAAGAGTATGGGAGCAACTTGTAAACAAAGGCAGTGTGACAAAAGTGAGACTACTCTCAATGGGATATGTGCCGGTAACAAGTACTGCTGTTGGAAAAGCTGAGGAAGGGAAAACCAAATGTGTCACAGGGCGAGGCATGACTGAGTATAACTGATGCTGCCTGCTCATTCTGAAATTCTGTTTCAGCTCAATCACGTAGACACGATAATATTCTGACACACTGTTTTCTAAAACAAGTAAATAAAATTCACTGCATTGATCATTGGGTATTGTCTGTCTCTCATTACTCACGAGGATCAGAGTGTGCTCACACTGACCAGGAGTTAGGGGGCGTGGGTGGTGGGTGGTGGGATGGGAATGCCAGAGAATGGGAATATACATTGTTTTTTTGTAGCTCCTACATAGTCACAATCAATGTGCCATGGCTACATGGCAAAATGCCACGTTCACACATTGCTCAGCATGTCCTGCTATAACTGGAAGCACAGGCTGTAGAAAATCATCACGATGTCTGGATGTTCCAATCCTGTCAGAGGTCAGTGTTTAGGCATCTATTCACTGTTGGACAGTCAGTGATTCGGCAGTCAGGACTGTCGGAGGGTCAGTGCTGAGGAAGTGGGCATTGATGGAGGGACACTGCTGAGGGAGCGGCCAGTATTGGATGCACAGCGATGCTTCACACTTTAGAGGGTTAACACTGATAAAGTGGACACTTTTGGATGTTCAGTGCTGGTGGAGTGGGCAGTTTCAGGGCCAGCACTGAGGGAGATCCGCACTGCCGCGGGTCAGTGTTGACTGGGAACTGCACTGTCGGAGAGTCCGTGACAAAGGAATGGGCACTGTCAGAACTTCAGTGCTGAGGGAGTGCAGCACTGTTGGGGGGGTCAGAGCTGAGGGAGTGCCGCATGTTCAGACGGTCAGTGTTAAGTGTGTGCTGCACTGACGGACGGTCATTTCTGAGGGACTGATTCAATGTTGGACAGTGCAGAGGAAATGCCACACTGTAGGAGGGTAAGTGCTGAAAGAGCTGGAACATTCCGAAGGTCAGTTGGAGCGAGCTCGCACTGTCAGATGGTCAGTGCAGAGTGAGTGCCATACTCTCAGAGTGAACTGGTACTGGCGGAGTGTCACACCTTCGGGGGTTCAGAGCAGAGGGAATACCACGCTGTCTAAAATAAGTGCGGCCGCACTGGCGGATGGTCAGTGATGAAGCGAACATCCCACAGTCGAGTTACAGTATAAACAGTGGCGCCGCTCTGTCGGATGTTCAGTGATGTGGTAATGCGGCATTGTCAGAGAGTCCATGCTGTGCGAGTGCCATACGGCCTGATACTCAGTGGTGAGGGTTCTCTGCACTGCCGGAGTATCAATGTTCAGGGAGTAGGCACCTTCAGAGAGTTCATGCTGAGGAAGTGTGGCAGTCTCAGAGGAACAGCCCTAAGGGGATGCCAACCTGTTGGACCATCTATGCTGAGGGAGCGCCGCAAAGTCAGAAGGTCAGTGCTGAGCGAGCGCCGTACTGTTGGATGGTCAGTACTGAGTGGGTGTGGCATTGTTAAATGATCTGTCTGACGGAATGCCTCTCCATTGGAGGGTAATTACTGAGGGAGTGCCGCACTGTGGGAAAACCAGTGTAGAGGGAGTGCTGCACAGTCTGATGATCAGTGCTGTTGGAGGTCCACACTGTCAGTGGGTCAGCGGTGATGGATTCAGCATTGTCGGAGTGTGAGCACTGAGGGAGTGTCCTACAGTTGGATGGTCAGTGCTGACGGACTGCGGTTCGGTCGGACGTTCAGTGCTGTTGGAGCTTCGAGTTATCGGAGGGTCAGTGCTGTGGATCTGTGGCACTCACAGAGCGTCAGTGTTAATGGCGTGCTAGAGTCAGAAGGACAGAGCTGAGAGGGCGCTGCATTGATGGTAGGTTAGTGCAGAGAGAGTGCCCCACTGTCAGTGGATCAGTCATGAATGATTGCCACACTGTTCGAGGGTAACTGCTGAGAGAGTGCAACATGATTGTAGACTCACTGGTGAGTGACCCCCACACTGTTGGAGTTTCAGTTTTGAGGGATATCCGCACGATTGGAGAGTACGTGCTGACCTAGCTCCAAACTGTCGGAGTGTCAGGATTGAGTGAATGTGGCATAGTCGGAATGTCAGTGCTGGAGGCTTAGTGCTGGAAGAGTGTCACACTGTCGAAGTCGCAGCAGCGAGCAAGCTCTTCATTTTCTGACTGCCAGTAAGTGCTTAAGTAGCCGGGAACTGTTCGTGGGTCAGTGCAGTGCGAGCTCCACACTGTCGGAGCGTCATTAGGGCGGAAGCGCAGCACTATTATATGGTCTGTGTTGTGTGAGTGGGCACACTTGAGCAGTCCGAGTTATGGGTGTGGGCTCTTTCGGACGTTTAGCACAGAGGAAGTGAGCACTTTCAGAGGGTCAGTACTGAGAGAGTGATGCACTCTCGGAAGTCAGTGCTGAGGGGGTGTCCCACTGTTGGATGGTCAGTGTTGAGGAAATCTGTCCCTGTCAGAGGGTCAGGGCTGACTGAGTTCCACAATACCGAATCGACAGTGCTGAGGGAACTCTGCACTTTTGGAATGCTAGTGCTGAAGGATCTCCACATCGTCAGAGATTCAGTGCTGTGGGAGCACCGCACCATTGGATGCTCGGTGCTGGGGAAGGACAGGTCAGTGCTGAGAGAGTGCAGCACTGTCAGAGGATCATTGCGGAGGGAATGGGAAATGTTGGAGGATCAGTACGGATAGTCATTGCTAATTAGGTCCCGCACTGTAAGGGGAACTGCTGATGGAGCTCTGCATTCCCAGACGGTCAGTGCAGATGCAGAGTCCCGCTATCAGACGGTCAGTGCTGAGGGAGCGCTGCTCTGTCGCCGGATCAATTTTGTGGGAGTGGGTACTGTTGGAAGAGCAATGCAGAGGGAACTCTGCACTGTTGGTTGGTCAGTGCTCAGGGAACCTCGCGCTGTCACAGGATTAGTGCTGAGGAAGCACAGCACCACTGCTGTGTCGGTGGTGAGGGAGCTCTTAACTGATGGAGTGTCAGTGCTGCTAAAATACTACACTGTCGGAAGGGCAGCAATGATGGAGCTCCACATTGTCGGAGGTTCAGTGACAAGGAAATGGGGTACTATTGGAGGGTCAGTGCTAAGGGAGCTCCGCGTTGTCAGAGAGTCAGAGCTGAGGCAATGTCCCACTCTCAGTGGGGCAGTGGTGACGCAATGAGGCACTGTGAGATGGTCAGTGTTAATGTAACAGTGCACTGTTGGATGGAAAGTGCTGAGGGAAGGTGAACCATTGTCGCATTAGCGTTATGGGAGCACTACACTGTTGGAAGTTCCGATCCAAGGGAACGGCGCACTGTTGGATGGTCAGTGCTGAGAGGGTTTGCTTTGTCGGAGGGTCAGTGCTGAGGGAGCTCCCACTATCAGAGGGTCAGTGCTGATTGAGCTGCGCATAGTTGGAAGGTCAGTGCTGAGGGAGCGCTGCACTGTTGGAGGGTCAGTGCTGAGGGAGCACATACTCTCGAGCATCAATGTTGTTGGAGCATGCACTTGGGAGGATATATGTTGATAGATCGTTGCACTGTTGGAAAGTCAGTGCTGAGGAAATGTACAGCTTTGTTGCATTGACACAGGGTCAGGCTGAGGGACCTCCGCTGTGTCAGAGGGCCAGTGCTAAAGAATTGTCGCAGTGTTGGACGATGAGTCCTGAGAACGTGCGCCACTGTCAGTGAGTCAGTGAAGTGCCAGCACGGCTCTGTCATTGATTTAGTGTTGAGGCTGCCCTGCTCTGTTGGAGGGAGTGTCCCACTGTTGTAGGGTCAGTGCTGTGGGAGTGCTATACTGTCGAGGATCTCCGCACAGTTGGAGTGTCAGTGCTGCGGCAGCGTGAGGTTTTTGGAGCGCTGAGAGAGTGGGCACTATCAGACCATATGTGTTATGGATGTCCACACTTTCAGCGTGACATCGTTGAGGGAAGGTCAAACCATCGCAGGGTCAGTAATGAGCAATTGCCACATGGTTTCGCGTCAGCGCTGTGTCAGTGGGCGCTGTTGGAAGGTCACTGCTGAGGGAATGCCGAACTATTGGAGGATCAATACTGAAGAATTGCTGCACTGTTGGAATGTTAGCGCTGAGGCAGCGCTGAGGCAGCGATGAGGCAGCGGGCGTAGGATGGTCAGTGCTGAGGGAGCGCCTCATTGGATGAGTACCACGCTGACCTAGTTTGACACTGTCGGAGGGTCAGTTCTGAGAAAGTGTCCCACGGTTGATGGGACTGTGCTGAGAAACTCCGCATTGCGCCAGGCCCAGAGCTCACAAGGCTCACAGTCGGACGGTAAGTGCTGAGGGCATGTCGCACTATTGAACGGTCAGTGCTGAGGCAGCTCTGCACTGTCATGGGGTCAGTGCTGAGCGAGTGCCGCACTTTGGGAGGTTCAGCACTGAGGAAGTGCTGCACTGTTGGAGTGTCAGTGCTGAGGGAGTGCTACACTGTTCGAGTGCCAGCGCTGAGTAAGTGTCACACTCTCCGTCTGTCTGACCTGAGGGAGTGACACACTGTCAGAGGGTAAGTGCTGTGGGAGATTTGAACTGTCGGATGGAGTGCTGAGGAAGTCCCGTACTGCGAGGCTGTCAGTGCTGAGGGAGGGCTGCACTGTGGGAGGTTGAGTGCTGAAGGAATGAGCAATGTCGGAAGGTCAATGTTGAGTGATTGGCCGCAGTCAGAGTGTCAGTGCTGAGGTAGTGGAAATATCGGAGGGTCAGCTCTGAGGGAATATTGCACTGTTGGAGGGTCAGCTCTGAAGGAGCATTGCACTGTCAGAGGGTCAGTGCTCATGGAGTGCTGCACTGTTGGAGGGACAGTGCTGAGGGTACTCAGCACTATTGGGCAGTCAGTTCTGAGGGAGCGCCACAGTGTCGGAGGATCAATGCTGAGTGAAAACCGCAGTATCGGTGGGTCAGTGCTGAGGGAGTGCCGCACTGTCAGAGGGTCAGTGCTCATGGAGTGCTGCACTGTTGGAGGATTAACGCTGAGGGAGTGTCACATTGTGAGAGAGTCATTGCTGACTGAAATCCTCACTGTTGGAGTTTCAGTATGAGGGTAGGAAGGTGATTGCTGAGGGACTCGGCATTGTCCGAAGATCAGTGCTGATGCAGTGGGCACTGTCGGAGGGTCAGTGCTGAGGAAATAGGCACTGTGAGATGGTCAGCACTGAGGGTATAGGTACTATCAGAGGTTCAGTGCTCTGGGAGCTCTACACGATTGGAGGGACTGTGCTCTGGGAGGTGGCTGAGACAATTTAGTTGTTTACCACAGAGGGCTGATGATGCTGGGTAATTCAATATAGTGAATACTGACAAAGAGAGAAGGATTCTTAAACAGTGAGGGAATTGTGGGTTAATGAGGGAAGACCGGGAAAGTGCAGCAGTGATTGTTCAGAACAGCTGTGGCCTCATTAAATGGCATAACAGATGTGATGTGCTGAATGGCCTACTTCTGCTTCTGTGGTGGGAAATATTCTCTGGATCTCTGTCTACCAGGAATGTGTGTAGCAATTTCACTCAGTGGTTAGCACTACTGCCTCGCAGCGCCGGGCACACGGGTTCGATTCCACACTTGGTGACTGTCAGTTTGGAATTTGCAGATTCTCCCTGTGTCAGCATCGGTTTCCTCCGGCTGCTGCTATTTCCTCCCACAGTTCAAAAATGTGCAGAGTCAGGTGGACTGGCTATGGGACGTTTCTCCGCAATGTGACAAGGATGTGCAGGTTGAGTGGATTAGCTCTGCAATAATACAGGCCAGAATGCTGCTTCGTGTCATTGTGGACTCGAACAGCCGAATGGCGAAAAGACATAGGAGAAGTTAGGACATTCACCCCATCGAGTCCGATCTGCCATATGGCCGATAGGGTTATCTACCCCATTCTCCTGCTTTCACTCCGTAATCCGTGTCCCCCTTGATACTCAGAACCTAATTATGTTTGTATAAATAATATTAAATGACCTGACCTCCATAGCCGTTAGTGGCAATGAATTCCATCGATTCACAAATCTGTTTGAAAAGAAATCTAATTGCCTTCGTTATCAAAGGTCCTCTCTTTACTCTAAGTGTATGCCCTCGGATCCTCTTCTCTCTACCAATGAAGACATCTTCCCAACATCCACTTAGTCCATGCTATTCAGTGTTATACTTCTCCACCATAGTGATTCTGAACAGAAAGCTTCGAATTGTCATTTTGCTGACGCACTGTGGGATTGTGGAAAATGGTTAGCAGTTTGACTCAGTGAAGAAGGTGGTGAAATATCGACAGACTCTCTGAAATACGATACAGTGAGCTGGAGCAAGCCCAGGTTGTATCGAAGGGTGAGTACACATGTTAATGATTTACAGCGATCACGGATTCAGCCTGAGTTCCTTCCAAGGAAGTAGGGCACTCTAAACATCTTGTTATAGGGATGTTCGATTCCAAATACGTCAGCTACAGCGAACTAGGAAGGACCATGCACAGAATCGCTTCTCACAATATCTCAGCGCTAAACAGCACCACCCAAGACGAACCTCAAACACGGACCGTGCACTTCGGTGTAAAGAAGGTGGACTGAGTTGAGAGAAAGTGATTGAGTCAGTGTGAGTAACTGTGAGAAGCAACAGTGAAAGAGATGAGAGAATGAGACATACATACAGAACTAAACATAGATGTAGGCGGAGTGATAGCAAGTGTGACAGAGAGACAGTGAAAGACAAAGATTCAGCAATATATGAGAGAAATGAGTGAGTGAAAGTCAGAGAGACAGGGACATACAAACAGAACAAGATAGAATGACAGAGTGAGAAAGATGAGAAGGTTTGAGGCAGCAAGAGAGAGGTACAGGCACAGTAAGAAAGAAAAGGAGAGTGACAGCCAGAGAGAGTAAGCAATTAAAGAGGGAAAAAAAGAAGGTGAGAGAAAAAACAGAGTGAGAGACAAAACAATGACCGATTGAGAGAGAAAAAGAAACAGGATTGACAGTATGAAGGCAAGATAGAAACACAATGAGAGACAGAGGGAGACGTTGGGAGCCGTTGCCGATATTGACAGTCCCATTGTTCCTACTATCTTTCTTTTACCAGGCTGGAAGGCCCCGCTTCTCACTTGCCACTTGATGTGGGCTGATGTAGACCATTCCCGTGGAAGTAGGTTTGTTAACGGTGACAGATTCGCTCTGCCCTCTACAGGCTCCGAGGAGCTGACCAGAAGATGGAGGGAGTATTCCTCCTATTCATCCTTGAACCCCTGGCCCTGTCTCTGTCTGGAGCCGGTCTTTTGCCACGGAGGCATTTCATCTACCAAGGTGAGTCGCTGCCACATAGAGGCATGTGGGTGGGAGGTTATCGAAAGTCTGGCTCTCGGATTGAAATGACACTGCTGGCTTCAGCTGATTTCACAAAGCCCCATTGGCCCCATGCACCCTCCAATCCTGTCAGTCTGCTCTCTGGCAGTGCGTATTCGTTGCTTGGCACTGAGGCATGGTGGACCATAGAAACAAACAGACACATTGCCAGAGAGAAACATAAAACACACACACACACAAACACACACACACACACGCACACACCGACATCCAGAAACATATAATCTAAGAGCAGGAGTCACCCGAGTCCGTATCTCAATATGCTGAAAGGTGATCTCCCACTCAAAGTCAATTTTCCACTTGCAACCCACACCCTTGATGCCTTTAAAACTACAAAATAAAAACTCTTTCTCTTGCGCATCAGAACAAGTCACTGTGCCACGGCAGCATCCACCAAAAATGCTGCCTGATCCGACCGTTCAGGCTCAGCCCGTGTGAATAGATAGCAATCATTGAATTCGATATCTGCGTTGAAGCTTTAGAACAGAGCAAGTTGGAAACACAGGTTTGTCAGGCGCTCTGTGGAGCAGGTTTAGAGGTTTATTTTCTGGGCGTGGTGGTCGACTCCAAATGCCTCGCATCCACACTCTGTCCGAACCTAGAAAGAAGATGCAGAGTCAAAAAGTTTTAATGCGTGTTTATTTGCAGAGACGAAAGTCTCACGTGCACGATCCCCATGACCCTATTCGCTCCCACTCCAGGCTGTTCCGGTTTCACCATCGATAATCCTGACGTGGTGCGTGAGTGGGTTAAAAGGAATCCTAGCTAATCCTCGGCCTCGCTGGTTTCGTTCGCAGTGACTGGAGAGACATGTGAAGTGTCGAGAGGCCTGTGCCGAGAGCAGACCTGCCGATGGGACGAGCTGAAGATCAGAGCCAAGTGCTACCGGGGCACCCATTGTTGCCGGGCGAAGAAGTTGGCGATGTTGGACCTGCTGATGACCCAGACGCTCTCCATCTTCCATGTGTGAAAGCACAATGGCATGGATATGATGGGAATGGGGAGATGGCAGTCATAGCTCCCAAGCCTTCCATTTTTACACAATTTAGCTTGGCACTCAAGAATCCCACAGCCTTAACACCCTGCCCTCTCTCAGACTGACAATAAATATTGCGGACAGTGTCTGTCAATCGATCTCTTCCTCGTTCTCGGTGTCTTATTGATCCATTCTGAATACTTACAGGTGGGGAAAGATTGGATATGAGCACACAAGCAGAAACAGAGATACACACGGACACACACAGACACGCACACACAACCACACGCCAAGGCGCACACCCACAAACAACAACACACACATTCACCCCTATTCATAGACACACAGCCTCACACACCCACCCACATCGACACCCACCCACCCACACATACATACACACATTCACGCTTTAACAAAAACTCCCACAGACACACACAGGTACCCACATACACACGCATATCCACTCTCTCACACACACACGTACACAAACACACACATCCATGCACACTCACAATTACACACTCACACAAACACCCACACATACTCACACAGACACCCACACACATGCACGCTCAAACATCGACACACGCACACACACTCTCACACACTTCCAAACACACCCACATGGACAGACACAAACATATACACACATGCACAGACAAACACACCCCACAGACACTCACACACACACACACACTCCCACACACACCAACGCCCATTCACTCAAATGTATACACAGACACATTTGCACACACAGCCACACCCACCTACCTAGATGCACACACACGCTGACATGTGCGCGCACACCCACCCACACACACCAACACCTACACACGCATGCACACACACAAACACATACCCACAGACACACAACTGCACACCCCCACACACAAACACACAAATACAAACTCACACACACCTCCACGCCCAATAGCATAGACCCATACACATCCACGCAAACACTGACACACAACCACACACCTCCCCACATTCACATCCACTCATCCACAGCCATTCACAGACACACACCCACACGCACCTCAACCCCACACACTCCACACACACATACACACCAAACGCCCATACACACCCACACAATACCCGCACACACTCCCTCAAACTGACATGCATTCACTCACACACACACCGCCCCCACACGCACCACACGTACAGAACGTCGTCATTGTCACACACCTATTAACCCCACACCTTCAAACACTCACACATACAAACCCCACAAACGCACACCCACCCACACACATCAAAATGCATCCGCTCACACCAACACACACCCATCCACACACACAGCCATTCTCTCACGCACACACCACGCTCTCACAGACACCCAAACACACACACAGCCATTCTCACACACACACACACACACACACACACACACACACACACACACACACACACACACACACAGACACACACACACAGTTGTATCCGTGGGGTAGAATTGATGGGCATTATCCCCCAAATGCCACACGTTCGACGGAGATACAAGGGGACTAAGAATAGATCGTGTTTGCAATTCTTTTGAAAATGATTGTGTAAATCATCTTTTGAAAATGCTTAACACTCTGATTGATAGTTTTCCGTCTGGAAAGGATGATTTTTTTACAAATCCTGGAACTACGATTTGCTGATGGTAAGATGACACAGCGCAACCATGTTTCACTTACATGTTAGTACAGGTTAGATAGGCTGAATGGACATCCCCGAAACAATCATTATTTTAACAGACTCTTCACTCAGACATACACCCGGTAAAAGAAATATATGATTTTTTTTTGGAAAAAAATTGTTTCTAGCTGCGTCACGGTTGCAAGGATGAAAGGTATTGTTTACCCCACCTTACGCTGTGCTCCTCGGATGAGCCCTTTACGTGATATTTCAGATGATTCTATAATGTGGCAGGTGGAAGACATGGCACACTTCTCCGCTGGCTACATCTGCGGGATGTGCACCAAATTCCTGCTTCTTGAATACAGTGTCAGGGAATTGGAGCTGGAGCTGGATGAACTACGGATCATTCGGGAGGCTGAGGGAGTAATTGAGAGGAGTTACCGGGAGTTGGTCACTCCTGAGGCTCAGGACAAAGACTGATGGGTTAGAGTTGAGAGAGGAAAGGCGACAGACAGACAGTGCAGATATCCCCTGTGGACATTCCCTTCAGCAATAAGTATACCGTTTTGGATACTGCTGGGGGTGGGTGGCAATGACCTACCAGAGGAAAGTCATTGTAGTCAGTTCTCTGGCATTGAGCCTGACACTGTGGCAAAGAAGGGAAGAGTGCGGAATAGAAACGTACTCGTGGTAGGGGACTATATAGTTAAGAGAATCGACAGGAGATTTCGTGGTCAGGATCGGTATTCCCGGAAGGTATGTTGCCTCCCTGGTGCCAGGTTCCGGGACGTCTCCAATCGGGTAGATAAGGTTCTAAAAGGTGAGGGTGAATGCCAGAAATCGTGTTTCACACTTGTACTGATGGTATAGCCAGAGAAAGGATTAAGGATAGAAAAAGTGATTTCA
Organism: Hemiscyllium ocellatum; assembly: GCF_020745735.1. NCBI lineage: Eukaryota > Metazoa > Chordata > Chondrichthyes > Orectolobiformes > Hemiscylliidae > Hemiscyllium > Hemiscyllium ocellatum. Next base: position 123,874 of record NW_026867544.1, read on the forward strand.
GGGAGTTAGGATGGAAGCTGCAAAGGAGGACGAACAGAGTAGTGCTCTCCAGTTTGCATCTGAACTGGAAGGGGAACAATGTCCTCATAGGAAGGTTTGATCAACTAGTTCGAGAGGTTTTAAACTAATATGGTGGAGGGCGATGTGGGAAACTGAGCTGTCTACCGTAGGAGAGAGTTGATGCAGACGAGGTAATAGCAAGAGGTAGACCAGCTAGTGGGAAGGGGTTTCCTGGAAAGTAACCAAGGGAACAGTTATAGTTTGTTTGCTTTAACGCAATGAGTATCAGGAATAAAAGTGATGAACTTAGAACATGGATCAGTACCTCGTGCTATGATGTTGTGGCCATAACAGAGACATGGGTTTCTCAGGGGCAGGAATGGTTGCTGAATGGTCCAGGGTTTTGAGCATTTAAAAAGAATATGGAGGGGGTAAAAAGGAGGAGACAGAGCACGACTAATCAGAGAGGGTATCACAGCTATGCAAGCTTCCATTGTCGAGGAAGGTCTGCCTACCGAGTCAGTATGTGTGGAAATTATGAACAGCAAGGGAGCAGTCACCTCGTTAGGTGTTTACTACAGGCCCCCAAATAGCAGCAGAGAGATTTAAGAAAGCATAGGTCGGCAGATTTTGGAAAAGTGTGGACCAAGCAAAATCGGAGGATATTTAATTGGGGAAGAGGAAATTATGATGCGATTAGACATGTGTTAGGAAGCATGGACTAGGAGCAATTGTTCCATGGAAAATGCACTATAGACATGTGGAGACTGTTTAAGGGACAGTTGTTAGAACATAGAACATAGAACAGACCCTCAGCCCACGATGTTGTTCCGATCACTGATCCGCATGTATACACCCTCAAATTTATGTGACCATATGCAATTTCTGTGACCAATTGTTGCGAGTGATGCATAAATTTGTCCCTGTGAGACAGGCAAGTAGGGGTAAGATAAAGGAACCTTGGACGACGAGAGCAGTGGAGCGTCTCGTCAAAAGGAAAAAGGTACCTTACATATGGTGGAGGAAGCTACGGTCAAGCTCAGTTCTAGAGGTTACAGGCAGGCGAGGAATGAGCTCAAAAATGGTCTGAGGCGAGCCAGGAGGAGTCACGAGAAAGGCTTGGCAAAACCGATTAGGGAGAACACAAAGGCATTTTACACTTATGTGAGGAATAAGAGAATGGTCAAAGAAAGAGTAGGGCCGATCAGGGATAGCATAGGAAACTTGTGTGTGGAGTCCAAGGAGATAGGGGATGACCTAAATGAGTTTTTTGCTTCTGTCTCTACGAAAGAAACGAATTTTTTAGTGAACAAAATCTTTGAAGAGAGATATGCATGCTGGAATGGATAGATTTAGAAGAAGCTGATGTGCTGAACATTTTGTCAAACATTAAGATTGACAAGTCGCCAGGTCAGGACCAGATTTGTCCTCGGCTGCTTTGGCAAACGGGAAATGCGATTGCTTCGCCACTTGCAAAGGTCTTTGGATCCTCGCTCTCACTGGAGTCGTACCTGAATACTGGAGAAAGGTAAATGTAATTCCTCTCTTCAAGAAAGGAAATAAGGAAATCCCCGGCAATTAAATACTAGTAAGTCTCACGTCTGTCGTCTGCAAGGTGTTAGAAAGGATTCTGAGGGATAGGATTTATGACCATCTGGGAGAGCATGGCTTGATTAAATACAGTCAAAATTACAGATCATGCCTCACAAACGTTAACGAGTTCTTTGATGATGAGAATCGAAAGGTTGATGAGGGTCGAGCTGTGGATGTGGTGTATATGGACTTTAGCAAGGCATTTGATAAGGTTCCCCATGGTAAGCTATTCAGAAGGTCAGGAGGAATGGGATAAGGGGATCCTAGCTGTCTGGATGCAGAATTGGCTGGCCAATAGAAGACAGCAAGTGGTAGTAGAAGGAAAAGATTCTGCCTGGAAGTCTGTGATGAGTGGTATTCCAAAGGGGCCTCTATTGTTTGTAACTTTCATTCATGACTTGGATGAGGGGATTGAAGGATGGGTCAGCAAGTTTGCAGATGACACAAAGGTTGGAAGTGTCGTTGACAGTATAGAGGGCTGTTGTAGGCTTCAGCGGGACATTTAAAAGATACGCAGATGGGCTGAGATGTGGCAGATGGAGCTCAAACAGGATAAATGCGAGGTGATGCATTTTGAAAGGTCGAATTTGAAAGCTGAGTATAAGATTAAGGAGAGGATTCTTGGAATTGTGGAGGAACAGAGGGATCTTGGTGTGCAGGTACATAGATCCCTTAAAATGGCCACCCAAGTGGACAGGGTTGTTAAGAAAGCATCTGGTGTTTTGGCTTTCATTCACATGGGGGATTGAGTTTAAGAATCATCAGATGTTGTTGTAGCGCTATGAAACTTTGGTTAGACCGCAGTTGGAGTACTGCGTCCAGTTCTGGTCGCCCTGTTATTGGAAAGATGTGGATGCTTTGGACAGGATTTAGAGGAGGTTTACCAGGATGCTGCCTGGACTGGAGGGCTTATCTTATGAAGAGAGGTTGACTGAGTTTGGACTTTATTCATTGGAGAAAAGAAGGAGGAGGGGGACCTAATAGAGGTATACAAGATAATGAGAGGCATAGATGGAGTTGAGAGCCAGAGACAATTTCCCAGGGCAGAAATGGCTAACAAGTTTTATGCTGGTTGGACGGAAGAATAGCTGGGATGTCAGAGGTTGATTCTTTACATAGAGAATTGTGAGAGCATGGAATGCGTTGCCAGCAGTAGTTGTGGAAGCAAGGTGACTGGGGACATTTAAGAGACTGTTGGACATGCATATGTTCACAGAAATTTGGGGATGCACACATGAGGATCAATGTGTTGGCACAACATTGTGGGCTGAAGGACCTGTTCTGTGCTGTACTGTTCTATGTTCTATGTTCTGTAATATATTGTCCCACGGGGCCTCTGCGGATTGGGCTCCAACCGTGGTCATATGAATGGAACAGTCCACTTTGTTGCTTTCACCGAACTAAATCAGAATCAATCTACACTGCTGCGAAAATTTCAGCTCACCATGTGACAACATTTTACAGCTACCCACACAATTTCCTTATTGTTACGGATTGGCCCACGCCTAGTGATGCAGTCACAGATCTCCCACTGTTACCTTGGCACCAGTAGTTATCCGGTCAGTACCAAAATGCACAGTTATTACTATTCGGATATTTGTGTGAGCTTTCCGCATACATGAGTAGTCAAAGTGATTTTTAAATGGATTTGTTGCTTAGAATTCTGGGATGCCCTTGGCCTGTCTTAGATAACAGATCTTCTGTTCTCCTTCCCTTTTCACGGTTGTCTCTCTATCTCTCTTGATTCTTTCTCTCTCAATCCTGTTCTCTTCATTTTCCTCACCATCTCACTCTCGATACTGTTTCTCTCTATTTACGATCGTTCCCGTTCTCCATCACATTTCTCAATGCCATCTATCCCCTCCTCTCACCAAATATATAATATCTCTCCTGTATTCACTGTTTTCCTTGAATTCTCCAGTTTTGTCTCCTCCTTCATTCGCCTCAATCTCCAATTTTCTCTCATATATTCACTCTGTACTCATTGTGGGCTTTGTGTGTGAGCGTATACGTGTGTCTGTGTGAGAATATGTCCGTGCATGTCTGCTTTTTCTTGCCGTGCGGACATATAACGTTTCACAACAAGTAATAGATTGAACCTTGGGAGTGCAATTTCAGATAGTTAGGGTAGTAAGGGCAACGTTTGGAATTCCTGCATCGCTGCATCGGGTATAGATGTTGGGAGCTGAAAATGTGTTGCTGGTTAAAGCACAGCAGGTTAGGCAGCATCCAAGGAATAGGAAATTCGACGTTTCGGGCATAAGCCCTTCATCAGGAATAGATGTTGGGAGGTCATGTTATGGTTGACCAAGGCATTGCCTGGGCCACTTTTGGAAGACAGTGTGCAATTCCATTCTGCTCATTATCGGAGGAATGTTGTGAATCTTCAAGGGTTCAGAAAAGATTTACAAAGATGTTACGAGGATTGAAGTGTGTGAGGTAGAGGGCGTGGTTAAAATGGCTCAGGAGCTGAGGGATGAATTTAAAAACTTTTGTAAAATCATGACAGGCACGGATAGGGTGAATAGACAAAGCCTTATCCCTAGAATGGGGAGTCCAAACAAGCGGGCATATGTTTAACGTGAGAGTAATAACATTTAACAGGGACCATTTTCACATGGAGTTGGTGCATGCTTGGAATGTGCTGACAGAGGAAGATTTGTACCGAAGGGTTTGCTTCCAATCTGTACATCTCTATGACTCTGTGATTCTATGAACCTATGATATTGAACATAGTATCTTATCAAGAGCGAATGAACAGTCAATATCCAACGCTAATGTACTTTTCTCGGAAACAGACAATTAGTGATTGGCGCATATCAGCACCCACTCAGCCTTTTGAACTTCACTGAAGGGTGTCATACAGAATCATGACTGACCGTGGGACAATTTCACTTCGGAGGCAAATATTTAACAAACCAGCAATGACTTTTACACGAGTACTCTGTGCTGAAAACTGGCAGGGAAGCTTTGTGTCATACAATTGCCAGGCAATGGCCATCTTAATAAGACACTGTAGAATCACTACCTTTTGATAGTCAATGGCGTTACCATCCCTGATTCCACCCGCCCCCCTCAACCCATTTATCCACAATCTGAGGTTACCATTGAGATCAAATCGTCTGATTGCCTCATGTCATTCAATGGGATTGCCATCATCGAATTATCGAATTCCCTGACGATAATGTGCTAATGATTGCCATTGAAAGTGAAGCTAATCATTATCCTTTGAAGTTCAATGATGTCACCGTCACAGAATGCTGTCCACCCCACAATATCTTGGGTTTTTTTTTATTGAGAATGAATCTAACCATAGCCCCTTGGTATTCAATGATATTACCAACATTGAATTCCTTCCGGATTAAAACCTGGGGTATTACCATTGACCAGAAATTGAACTGGAGTCACCAAATAAGTAGAGTCACTATAAGGGAATCTTGCAGCGATTAACACGCCTCCTGAATCACTTCCTCATGCCGTTCCACCATCGATCAGGCATAAGTCCGTTACGTAATGAAATACTCTCTAAAGATCTGAATGAGTGCACCTCCAACAATACTCCAGAGAGTCAACATTATCACAGGTATATCAGTCCGCCTGGCTGACACCACATTCAATCTTCCTCTCATTTATCTCTCCACCCTTCAGGCACTCTGTCTGTATTCCTGATGAAGTGCTTTTGCCAGATTTTCCTGCTCCTCGGATGATGCCTAAACTGCTGTGCTTTTCCAGCACGACTCTTCTCCAGAATCTGGTTTCCAGCGTCTGCAATAATTGTTTTTATCACATTCAACAAGCATTCTTCAAACCGCAAAGTGAAATTGCTGGATACCTCTGCAGGTCTGGCACCAGGTGCGAAGCTAAAACAGAACGAATGTTTCGGGAACCCATCTACAGGTACCCCCTTTCTCCACTTGAATGGCACAGTCGCAGTAATGCGTATCAAGTACAAAAAGGATTAAATTCTCTGAAGATCCTCAGGCAGCACTTTCCAAACAAATGACGACATCCATCTCGAAGGACAAAGCAACAAATGTATGGGAACAAGACACCATGCACGTTCCCCTCCAAGGCACACGGTGTTCTGACATGGAAATATATCGCCGTTCCTTCATAACTGCTGAGCCAAAATTTTGCAATTCCCTCCATACTGGCACAGTGGACAATACCGACAATACATGGAAAACAGCATTTCACGAAAGAACTAAGGTTACCTCCTTAAGGGTAAATTAGGTATGGTGATCAATGCGAGATACACAGTGAATAAAATAAAAGAATCATTTCCACAAGGATAACTGTGTAGAGAATACAGCTCTTCAATGATCTGCAAGTTGGCATTTGTCTGGAGGCGGAGAGGATGAGGGAGAAACTAAACGATTATTTTGTATCAATGTTTGCTGTGGAAAAGGATATGGGAGATATAGTACGTAAGTAAATGGAAGGTGACATCTTGAAAAATGTCTTTTCCAGACGAGGAATTGCTGGATGCCTCGAAAAGTCGATAAATCCTCAAAATCATGTCAGGTGTAAGCTGGAACTCTGCAGGGAGGTAGGGAAGTGACTGCTGGGCCCCTTGGTGAGATATACATAGCATTGCTTGTCGCAGGTGAAGTGCCGGAAAGCTGACGTTTGGCCAACTCGGTACCACTGTTTATGAAAGTTGGTAGGGTAAGCCAGGAAACTGTAGATCAGTGAGCCAGACGTCGTAGGTGAGAAAGTTGCTTGAGGGAATCATGACGGAGAGGACGAACACGTATTTGGAAAGGCAATGAGTCATAGTCACCAAGACTTTGAGCATGGGGGACTATGTCACACAAACTTAATCGAGTCTTTTGAAAAAGTAACAAGGAGGATTGATGAGGCGAGAGCATTAGATTTGATCTCGAAGTACTTCAGTCAGACGTTCGACAGGGTTCCACGTGGGAGATTGGTTAGCAAGATTAGATCTTTGGAATAAAGGGAAAAAGAACTGGCTCAAAAAATGGAAGACAGAAATTGTTAGTGGATTTGTGTTTTTCAAACTAGAGGTCTGTCACTAGTGGCGTACCACAGAAATTGGTGTTTGGTCCACTTCTCTTCGTCAGTTACGTAATTGATTTGGATGTATGCATCAGAGGCATCCTTAGTAAATTTGCAGATGAAACCAAAATTGGAGGCGAAGTGGACAGTTAAGAAGGTTACTTCAGATTAAAATGGGATCTAATTCAAATGGGCCAACGGGCTGAGAATTGGCAGATGGAATTTTACTGAGAAAAATGCGAGATAAACCATTTTGGGAAAGCACAACTGAGCAGGATTTATATAGTTAATGGTAACGTCCTAGAGAGTGTCACTGAGCAACGAGACCTTGGAGTGCAGGTTCAAAGCTCCTTGAAAGTGGAGTCGCAGGTAGATAGGATGATGAAGAAGGCGTTTGGTATGCTTTCCTTTATTGGTCATAGTATTGAATACGGGAGTCGGACGGTCATGTTGCCACATTAAAGGATATTGAGTAGGCCTCGTTTGGAATGTTGTGGTCAATTTTGGTCTCCATCATATGGCGAGGAATTTGTGGAACTTGAAAGGTTTCAGAAAATACTGATGAAGATGTTGCCAGTGTTGGAGGTTTCTGAACAATGGGGAGGGGTTGAATGGACTAGGCAGTTTTCCCTGAAGAGTCGGAGGCGTATAGTATTTTTAAAAATCATGAGGGGTATAGATAAGGTAAATAGGCAAAGTCATTTACCTCGGGTGGGGGAACCCAGAACTGGAGAATATAGGTTGAAGTTGAAAGAGGAAATGGGTAAAAGAAACTGAGGCACAACATTTTCAAGCAGAGGGCATACATATATCGAATGAGTTGCCAGAGGAAGTGGTGGTGGCTCGGACATTTGGAACATTTATTAGGCATCTGGATGGGTATATAAATAGGAAGGGATTCGATTTATATGGGACGGGTGATGGCAGGTGAGGTTAGATTAGATTGGTATATCTGATTGGCATGGACGTGGTGGACCAAAGTGTCAGTTTCCATGCTGTACATCACTATGACTCTCTGACTCTATTTCAGCATCTAAAGCATTTTGATACATCAGAGAAACAGAAAGAGAGAGAGAGAGATTTTGAGAGACAGCAAGAGGTAAAAATGGTAAAACAGAGAAAAAAAAACTCATGAAAGCAGATAGGAAAAGGACGTGGAACGGGGAGGAAAGACAGAGGGAGAAAGATTCACGGAAAGCTCTGTGAGCAGACATACGGATAGGTATGTGAGGGAGATAGCGATAGTTAGGGAGAGAAAGAGAAATATAAACTGATGGGGTGGGGGGTCAGGAGAAATGAGAAAATAGACTACAAGGAAATGTAGGGTGGAGCTTTCTTCCTTTGACTTGGAGCTGCAATAAATTGCCGATGTGACACTGTTGAAGCAATGGAAGAAATAAATGCACAACAAGGTCAAACAATCAACATCCTGTAGTGATGGGCAAGATCTGTTGCACTGATGTCATTCTGTGCATAAATGTTAAATGTCAGCTGAAAGAAATATGGAAAATCAGCAAAGGAGCAGGGTGTACTCCGGTTGATGCAAATTGAACATCCATGGTGAAAGTTACCTCATTTTTTTTGTTCTTAGAACGTTTGTCGAGCTCTAACCGCCAGACTCTATAAGTGGTCTCTGTTGAAGCAAACCTTCCCGTAATCCCTTGCTCCATCCGACAGCACAACCCAAAGTGGGGATTTGAAGCTCATTTTGAAATATATAAATTAAGCGAAATCTGCCTGAACTCACATCGGTTGGATTCTGCCAAATTGAATGAAAGGACGTGGAATGGAATTACCTTTCTGTTCTCGATGACAGTCCTCACTTTCTCCTAGATCTCTTTACAAGACCAAGGTCAGATGAATTGCATATATCTGTCAGGTGAAGAGCTCAGGGGATTACGCATCAGGAATATACTATTCAATGTTTTATGAGATTGTGATTAAATTGAATGACACTGGCGCCACATGGCTGCCCAGATCGGACATTCCAGATCTGTCCAGAATCTGCTGCATTTGGCAAATGACTGTACCCAAGAACTTCCTCAGTGTGGCGGTAATATTTCATTTTCATCAGGACAATGTGGTCTTCAGTTCTAACAATGGCGGTGTGGACAGATGTGTGCGAGGCAGGAAGATTTGTAAGAAGGAAGGCAAGTACACTATTTCCCTTTCTGATGGTTCTATCGTCACGAACTGCAGGCAGAACTTGGCGAACAAACCTCGATTAGGTCGACTAGTCATTGGAGAACCTGAGAATTTCACTGTGAAAGCGGTTCAAATTCGAAAGCCAGAATGGAATCGAGTGTTGAATTTTCTCCAACAGTTTATTCCTGTTGTTTTACGTTGTGAAGGACAAGACCAACAGATGAGGATGACAAAGTTGGAATTGCAAGATATGAAAGATTCGGCCTGTGTTTTTGTGAACTCCTCTCTTTCCAATCATATGAACAAAAGAATCGGGATAGGATAACGGACATTGCAACGAATTTTATTGATACGATTTACAAAGCAGTAAGTCAGGGTCATTGGATCCACACAATGGAACACAGTTGGTTTACAGAAGTAACAGTTTGCATCAGTTGGTGCCTCAGACGGGTCTCACTTCAAATTTATTTACTGTACATCTATTTTCGATTGCAGCAGTATAGCCCAATTTCACAAATCCAACTGTCAGGAATTTCATGTGAAAGACAAGGGGATCACTTCCAAGTTCCTCTCTGTAGTGCACAAGAGTTGAAGAAACCTGGAAAACAGAAAGATATACTTAAATGATGTCTCCAGCCGGGACAATTTGCCCTCCATGTGTCATCAAACCAGGAAACATGGCGAGCATAAATATATCCAGTACTGCCAGTGTGATCAAATCAAAGAAATGGACGCCAGAACTGTGCACAGTACACCAAATGTGGCCTTACCAAGGGATGCAAAGATGACAACAGTGCCCAGTGCTCTGTGATGCCGTATAAAGGGAGATAGAGACGAGTACTGTCTGCACCTTTACAATGGGTGTCGGCGAGTTAGCATTCGGAGGTTTGGTGTGGACTTATTCATTCGAAGGGCCTATTTACACACAGTAGGAGTTTTATTAAAAGAATGCTGTCACTGAGCCATATTGAGACAGGGACTGTGCCCTATGCTCCCACTGTCGTCGAACTGAGGGATGTGGCTTCGAGAACTCTGTACAGTGTGGTCTTACCAAGGGAGGTTGAGACATTATCTATGTTCAGTGAACAAAGTATAGTCAAACTAAGGGTTATGGCGTGAAGGACAGTGCACAGGGCTTTCTGTTTGGACTAAGTGAGGAATATAGAGACCAGCCAAGTACGCATTGCTTCTACTGTGACTAAACGAAGGGACATCCAATCCATCTTTGTGCACAGTGCTCTCCGTGTCGTGTAACAAAGGGATAAGGAGGCTATAACGGTTAAAATTGAAATACATGTGACTTACCAAGCGAAATCGCAGGTATCTGTACGCACAGTGTTCGAAGTAGTGTCACACTGAATGATATAGGGATCAGAAGTGTCCACGGTGATTAACCAATGGAATGAATAAGAAAACACCGAAGGAGATATACGAATCTGTTACCAGAAGAAAAAAAAATGTAACATGATTGACTTCAATGAATCTTTGAGATAATTGATTGCATTTATATGGAGCGCATTCCACAGCTCTGTGCTCAGGCAGTTGAATAAAATCCGAAAAAAGTGACATACTGCTCTCTTGGATTCAACAGCAATAGATGAGTTTGAGTTTCACAATTAGAGTGGTATGAGTATCAAGAAATGGTGTCGATACTGAAGGATATTCCATAAATCCGTGGCGGGGGTGTGGGGGGTTGGGGGGGTGGTTGGGGCGGGGAGCTGGAAGAGACATTTGAAAACGTTTTTCTATTCAATGTGCAAACAGTGCAGCTAAGGACATCTCCTTGTTGGATAGTTTTTGTGGGGAAATAATTAGCACATGAATTCGAACAGTTTTTCGAAAATTATCCAAACTGAGACCGTAACTTCATTTCAGAGCAGGGAGGAAAGAGAATCTGGGCTGATTGAAAGAAGACAAAAAAAAACAGTCAAATTCCAATACAAATCAGCAAACACTTGAGGAGCTGATGGTGCTATCATTCTTTTACATAGAAATGTACTACCCGGGAAGGAAGAACCTTGGTCTCGATTCTCCATCCGCAGTGATGGGTTCGACAAGCACCAGGACGATAATGAGCAAAAGCAGTGATTTCGTCTTTCTCTGTGGAGTCTTTCAGAGTCATGGTGAGGTGACTGGAACACCGAGACTGTTAATAACAGATGCGTGACTACACTAGTTAAAAATCAGAGTTCAAAATTGAAGATTATATCCACGCTGTGCTCGTTATAAAGACATTTCACGAATTCCAAATGTGGCTGAAATCACACATTAGGCTATTTTCTGTCAATCAGTTACTTCGCAGTGATCAGAGGAACCTAACTGTTTACTAATTGACGTGGTGAAGGTTCACAGCAAACTTTCACACTGGGTATGGACATATTGTTTATTTTAGTTATGGGAAATATTTGGCCGATCATTCCTCTGCTGACTCTTTCAGTTCTCCCACAAAGAACTAACAGTGATATTTTGCTCAGAATGGCTGACGTTCTTTTGCATTTAAATGCATTACTCGCTTCACAACTTTGAACGTTAATGCTCAATCCAATATAGCAGCACCACGTGTTGATGCATTAGTGAAAAACGTCATGGTACATTGATCACAAACAAAATAAAGTGGATCAAGCCACAACTCTGCCTGAGATCTGACTCATTCCAGTTCGAACCTCAGCTACGAGCGTGATATTATTAAAGAACAGAGTGGGAGCTCACGTTTAGTCACTGATCCACTTACTGCTGTTCTTGGTGAGTAAACTGCCCCTTTAACTTTTCCAACATAGGGGTAAACTCAAACAGCCTGAGGTCAGTATAAATCACTTTTCTCCTTGGGTGCCTGGTGCTGGTGTTGGTACAGACTTAATTGCCGCAGGTGTTGTGCCCTTGCTTGACCTCGTGGGGGCATGAGTTTATCTCACCGAGCACGACTGGTTAGAACTTCCTGGGATAAAGAAGACACCATTCAGATTCTGACACCTGTGCAAATGCAGCACCATCGTGGTGGTATACTTTAATATCCTCTGATGTTCTCTCTCCCTTCCAGACCATAAGATCATAAGGCGTGGAGCAGAATTTATGTCATTAAGCATCGAGTCGCTCCTGCATTCAATCATGGCTGATAAGTTTACACCTCCTTGCACCTGCTTTCTTTAAATCCTCTTAATACTCAAATACTCAGACAGACACACACGCACACAGACAAAGACCCACATGCACACATATATTTTGCGTGGTGAATTTGTATTGCACGGTTACATTGCACATCGCTCAAAAACTGCATACATACATGTAGAACTCTGAGCTCAAAAACTCCAGGAATTTATGTAAAACACTTTTATCTCACTTATTAGATTAGAATCAACCTAAACATCAGGCCATAGACAGAGAACACAGGGAGCTAACACCTTCAACATATTGTCTAGCTATCACCATTGTTAGCAGCTAACCCGAGAATGCAACTTTAAAAAGAAGGGTTTTGTGATTTACACATGAAAGAAGTGAAACTATCACTGTATTCCAACAGATGAAAGGCTTAACACACAATCAATTTTTTCAGCGTATAATTTCAGTTCCATCACACTGCAAATTTTTGCTATAAATTCTGTGTTACGATCGAGCCCTCCACAATCACCTGATGAAGGAGCGTCGCTTCGAAAGCTAGTGTGCTTCCAATTAAACCTGTTGGACTATAACCTGGTGTTGTGTGATTTTTAGCCTTCAGCTCTAACACTCTCCCTGATATCATATGCTTCAACAATTTCGACTGCTGCACATTCCAAGATTTGATCCAATTCTGCATTTCTGGTATGCCTTCAGCATCCAGGGAGTAAATATCCCACCATCACACGATCCAGCACGCTGTTCTCTTTGAATGCTGCCCCGACTCGTGCCACTTCAGGAGAGCCTTTGGCCTCTTGCTCCTAATATCTATTGTATTGATTCGCTATGAAAATATTTTTTCATATATTACCACAACAAATCATTTGAGACGTATAACTCAATCATCAACAATTCATTTTCTGCTATTCAATCATGTCGCATGTGACTTGGGCCAAGCACACTGGGAGAATTGTCTGCCCTTATTCGCTTTACCCACCTTTGATAGTCTCAATGAGAGCACTGTGTCCTTCTGTGGTTCCATTCTACCTTGGGCAGACCACACTAGGAGCAGTGTGCACTCCTCGCGACCCAATCTACATTGGACAGACCAAACTTGGAGCCCTGTGTAATCGTCACTCACAAATCAATATTGAGCAACTTCACTGTGAGCACTGTGCAATAATGAGTTCCCTACCTAGTTTGAGCAGGCCACATTGGGAGAAGTTTGTAAACCTTCCGTCCCAGTCTATATCAGACTGACAATAATGGGAGCACTGTTTAAACCTCAGTTCCAAATTACATTTAGTAGAGCAAACTGGAAGCAGTGTACGATTCTTTGATCCCTACCTACCTTGGACAGATCACATTGGGAGCACTGTGTAATCCTCAATTCCCAATCTACATTAAGCAGGCCACACTGTTTAATCGCCATGCACCAATGGAGATGGAGTAAACTCTGAGCACTGTGCAATCCAGAGGTCCAAATCTACTTTGAGTCGACCACATTGGGAGCAGTGTGTAATCCTCACGTGCCAATCTACATTGGACAGACCACAATGGGAGCACTTTGCATTCCTCAGTTCCCAATCGACATTGTGCAGACCACATTGCGAGTGCTGTGACTTTCTCAGGTCCCAGTATACGTTGCACAGAACACACTGGGAACACTCTGCACTATTAATGTACCAAATATATTATGCAGACCAGACCGCGAGTACTGGCGAGACCTCAGTACCTAATCTACATCGAACAGAAAACACTGGGAGTACCGTACATTTCTCAACTCCCAAAATCGATTGAGCATCCGTATCCCTCAGGAAGATGTTGTTCCGTCACATTAAACGGCGGATGAGAAAACAAAATATTTGCATGTTAGGATCGTAAGCATTGCTGCACCAAGTAATGAGTGGCGCAACACAGAAGGTGGCAAACCTCCCACCACCTCCCAACCCAGCGTGGTCCCTTTAATCATCTGAGTTATGGCGATAACGATGTCTGTCATTCAGACACTAACAGTTCAGGTAGAACCGCAGCCCCTTGCTCCAGGGATTTTAAGATAAGCTGAATAATGTTTACTCCATAAAATAATACCTCTTGATTCTCTTTACTTTCTGAATCCGATCGACGTATTTTGTCTGAACACGAGATTGGCAGCACAGAGATTCTGAAAGCCCCTTTGAAATGTGGTCGCTCTAATATTGCCTGTAGCGGAATCATATTTTACACCCAATGCATTGGCCTCGTCCGTCACCATCCTGGGGATGTTCTGTTTCAGAGCAGACATCCCACAGAATACCGTTCAACTCACTTCCTCAACTGAGGAAGATCCACATTTCCTTTGAGTTACTTGACTGCCGATCTCCGTGACTGAACTGTCCCTTCAACAGATTCGTGTTGGAGCTAGCCCTCTGCGTATATGTGTGTGCATGTGTTTGTCTGTGGGTGTTTGTGTGCGTGGATGTGTGTGCGTGGATGTGTGTGTGTGTGTGTGTGTGTGTGTGTGCTGGTGCATGAGCACGCTTATGTTAGTGTGTGTATGTGCGGGTATGGGATAGAACGATCATGAATGATAGAAAATAAAGAGCTTCTGCCTTCCAGTGAACACAACTGGCACGGAAGAGCTCAACAGAAAGCGACAAAAGCCTTGCTTTTTCTCCTTTGAACCTTGTTGTTGATGCAACCCATTACTGCTGGAGGAGGAATGAGGGCAAGAGGCTTCACGGAACCTAATTGTATCTCTTTATCTACAGAGACTTTCAGGGATGAAGAAGTGGAGATCATGCAACACCCCCATATCATGTGGTGATATTCAAGTAAATTGAGGTTAAATATATGCCGAAACCTGACATACAATCTTTGTTCAGTAACATTTAAACCCAATCCTGATGAAGGGCTCATGCCCGAAACGTCGAATATCCAGTTCCTTGGATGCTGCCTGACCTGCTGCGCTTTTCCAGCAACACGTTTTCAGCTCTGATCTCCAGCATCTGCAGACCTCACTTTTTTCTCGAACATTTAAAACCAAGCCTCATGCAAGTTTCCAATTACGGAGTTGTAATTTCAAAAGTGTTGGTTTAATCATCCAGCCGCACTTCATTTCCACCAAGGGGTTTGATGAGTCTGTCGAATATCTGTTGATGCTCGCCCTTGAGCAAGGTTACATATTTCTTGTATTCATTTTTCAAGAGGGTTTTAAAAGGCAGAGGTTCCAATTTGTCTGGTTGAGGCTATGGCTATCAGATACTACTCAAATCAACCATCAGGGGAAACGTTTTCAGGTGTTTTCAAACACTTGTCCAATGACAAGAAGCAGCCACTTCTTCAAGATCATGGCTGCTTCTGCTTTGGTTTAGCTTTTAGCTGGGAATCCAAAGAAAAGCTGCAGTGAAAAGAATTTAAATGATGATTCTCTGCCCGGCAGCTCTCCTGAAGGGACCTGTGGTTGGATTTAAATTCTTACTAATGGCTTATGTTATCGAGATGTTGCTGGGACTTGGATTATTATCATTGAGCTGCGATAGATTCGGTTGCGTTTTCAGATATGTTCAAATAGTCTATATTGTGTTTTTCTTTTCTTTCGTGCTTCATTCGGTATAATGTAAGAAACATTTGTTTTGTTTTTAAAATGTGTGGTTTGACCAGCTCTATCACTCCTACTTTCAAGACAGCAATATCCCCTCCGACGTGGTTGATGACCCCACCAGCGCATCTTATCCACTTCTTGCAGCTCTGCCCTCAAACACCAACCATCCAATTGCATGCAGGAAACAATCCCCTGGTCCTTCCCTTCCAACCCACCAAACCACTGTATCCATCGCAACATCCTCCATAATTTCTGCCCCCTACAAACGGTTGCCACCAACATATATATTTGTCCCGCCCAGCTCTTTGCTGCTTTCCATAAAGACTGTTGCCTCCGCGATTCGCTCATTATTTCCACGCCCCAAACAATCCTCCCCTCCAGGCACCTTCTTCTGCTACCACAGTTTTTTGAAAAACCTGCGCCCAACCTCTCCCCTCATCTCCATCCATGCTCCTAAGGAGCCTTTGGCATCCATCAACTTTCATCTGCTCTTCTGCACATGTCATTTACTGCCTCTATTGATCCAGATGCGATCTCCTCGATATTGGAGAGACAGGATGCCTGATCGCAAAGCCCTTCAGAGAACATTTCAGCAGAACCCGCAACAACCAATCCCACCGCCCCGTGGTTACACACTTCAGCTCGCCCTCCTACTCCGCCGAGGATATGCAGGTCCTGGGAATGCGCCATCGCCACTCTCTAACCACCTGACTTCTGGAGGAAGAACGCCTCATCTTCCGTCTCGATACGCTCCAAACCCACGGAATGAACATGGATTTCAAAGGTTTCCTCATTTCCTCGGCCACATTTTAGCCCAATTCCCCGCTTTCCACTCGGCACCACCTCATGACCGGACTAACTTTTCATCTTTCTTCTCACCTATCCTAGGTACCATCCCGTCTGACCTATCACCATTTCCCCATCTCAATTCACCTCTCGCACTATCAGCTAACCTCCCCCAAGCCCGAACCCCTCCTATTTACTTCTCCACACCCGATGTTACCAGCCTCATTCATGACGAAGGGCTTTTGCCTGAAACGTCGACTCTCCTGTTCCGCGAATGTTGCCTAACCCGCTGTGCTTTTCCAGCACCACACGCACGACTGCAATCTCCAACAGCCGCAGTCCTCACTTTCACTCCTGGGGTAGGTCTGTGCTACCATTCTGATATGTAGCTTCAACAAATCGACGCTGCAAATTTGACTGCAAGACTGAATGATGTACTGTCAATTTTTCAAGACGAACATTTCAATCTTTTTTTTTATTTTTCCCAAGGGGAAAATGATCCATGTTGCAGATGCCTTAGTTGGACAGTCATAGTGCTCACCTATCCTGGATGAAGATGTGTAAGTATGTCGGTGTCCAAACAAGTAAAGAGCTGATTCTCCTCGACATAGATCAACATAAACAGAACAGCAAAACTTGATCTTATTCATTCACAGTTGTGGGTGTCACTGGCTGAAAAAAAAAGATGAATTGTCCCTCTTTTACTGTTCCTTCAGAAGGTGTTGCTGAGCTGGTACAGGGACTGTGTAATTACGAAGGAAGTTGCAGGATATTTTCTCCTGGCACTGAAGGATCAGTGATATATTTCCAGGTTAGAATGGTGAATGACTTGAAGGGGAACTTACATGTGGAGGTATTCATATGCATCTGCCATTCCTATAATTCCAGAGGGACCACCTGAAATGGTCGTGGCTTCGAAAGGTGCTATCTGAAGACCTTTTGGCGAATTTCTTGCTGACACTGAGCGTTGGTGGTCTGGGGAAATGATGCTTGTGAATGTGTTTCCCAAACAATTGGTTGCTTTGTCCCGAATACGAACAAGCTTCTTTTGTGTTATTGGAGCTGCACTCCTCCAGGGAAGTTGGGAGTATTCCATCATACTCCCTACTTGGGCGTTGTTGACAAGCAGTGACTGAGTGCCTGTAGGATTCTGTATTTTCAACATGCTATTGTCGCCACTCCACTTATGTTGCAAGCCTACTTTGTACAGACGCTGCTACTGAGTGCAGAGACGAGTTTGAAATCGAATGATCCGTGACCTTACTGATTGGCAGAGTAGGCTTGTTATGATCTTGCTCATTGGTTCGAAAGGGTAGCTTCCTCTGGGCATCAGATGAGAGGTTTGAAAGAGGTGATTGAGAAAGTATAAATGACCAGCCCACGCCCCGCGCCCCCAAAATAAGGGATACGAGCATTTGTTTTGTGGCAGTGGTGTGTGTGGAGAGGTACGGTTGTGAGTGGTAGCATCCGAGGAAAAGTGATACCATGTTGTGATAATGGCGTGCCTATAGAATGTGTACTGTATCATGGTTCCTGTTTAGAAATAGGTTGAACCAGAGGCGCAGAACCGTCCGTGGTATTGTGAATGGCTTGTCAGGTCTTGGTTTTATAAATAGCTGGAACAGCAGAAGCAGCCTGAATGGATGTGTCCTGGTCTCACAGGTTAGGGTTTCTTGATTGTTTTTACGTCTTCAATTCACCAGAATGAGAAGAGATCTTTCACCCGTTCGCGTGTACAGCCAGAATCTGGCGTTTCTCTTTCTGCTGTAGACATCGCGTGTGAGGGAATCAGACTTCTCAATGTGCGTTTTTTGGCAAAGCGGTTTGTTTATGGCATGTTACTATATCAGAACAGTTCATCAGTAAGATTTACTGCATCCAATACACTGTTAATTTTTCCAATTGATTAAAGTGATTCTCAGCTCTTCATTTGGCCGTTGTCTTTCAACAATAGTGCTAGAATAAATTTTGTGGTGCTTAATGTTGAGTAATTTGACCATTATCATCGTAACTGGAACACGGTACCTTACATTTGCCTTAAAGTAAGGAAACCATCCCGTTTAGACAGCAGTCTTAAACTATTTGGAGATGTTCTGGTATGTTCTGGACCATAACAATTCCTTTGGGAGAAGACCAGGAGTTAACCGATATCAGCCCGATGCCAGGCCAGTGAAAAAGAAACTATTTCAAATCCATTGCCCACCATTATTCCTCCAACTAATCATGTTTTCCATGCAGGTTGTTGAAGGAAGCAAAGGTTCCAAATACCCTTCATATGTCAGTAGACGTATCGTCGGGTTCAATCGCAACGGCCTCTTTCCTAAAGACATCCCAGTGAAGGAAAACTTCTATAGCAGAGAGATTGGGCACAGTTCAATTAAAGTCAAGATGACATTCAAGACCAATGATTCAACGAAATAAGAAATTTGGAAGAATTGGGATTTTTTTCAGAAACAAAAATTTGTGGCAATCTTAGGGTCAGTTGGATATAGGTGGTTTTGATGCCGAAGTCAAGCACATGCACAGAAAATGTCGATGCTAACTTGGATGGTGCTCTTGTGACATCTCACAGTTTTGAAATAAATATGTCAGAGGTGGGATTAGATTTATCCAATCCAATTCTGTCGAAAATGCATGCGTAACAGATTTCAGCTCCAGATCATAGTGTGTTCTATTATTCCCGATCTCTGAAAGTCAAATAACAGTTATTGGTGAGACAAAAAGTAACCTCCTGGTTCCATGCAATAAAGCAGAGTTTCATATGAACACAAGATAGGAGGAGTCGGTTGAACTTTTCAAGCACATTCCACCATTCACCGACGTAACGGTTGCCTCTCTTGATGAACTCCGCATTCCTGATTTTTGTGCATAATCCTTAGTGTTGTTGGACAAGAAAAATCTAACAACTCATTGAGAATTCATTCTTGTTTGTGCAGGATCGTTTCAATCTTCCATGTGTACAAGTGCATCGCAACATCTCTGGCTCTAAATGTCAGACAAAGCCAACACTTACAGCATGTCCAACCCGCAAAATAAATTTAGGTTTATCCACCCTTCCCCTCCCCCCACTCGGACCCCATTGACAACGTGAAGATTTCGATCAAACCTTTACCTTTATAAATTCTAGAGTCAAAATGCTTCAATTGTAAAATCCTTATATCGTAATCTGAAGAACATGCATCATTTCTGTAATCCTGAATTGTACTCGCTCCATCACTAACATACCCTTCCTATGCTTGAAAAGAAAGGCCCATGCTGTGCTTTGCTTCATTGGAAGAGGCAAACAAATATAAGGATGGACGAGTTATGCTGCAAATTTATCGAATTTTGGTTAGGTCACACTTGTTAATATTGCGCACAGTTCTTTTCACCACTCTACCAGAATGCCTTGGGGAGCATACAGTAAAGTTTTACGGGGATTTTGCCCAGTATGGGCAATGTTAGCTGTGAAGAATGTTTGCATACACTGGCTTTGTTTCCAGTGGAATGCAGAAGGTTGGTGGACGACTTGATAGATGTTCAAAAAATTGTGAATGCATGGATCGTGTGGAATTTATGACAGTTTTTCACATTTTGGAGAGAACGTTTATGAAGCGACTTACGTTCCACACGTGGTAGGAGGAGGGGGCTGTGCTGCGGAGAGACTTTGGGGATTGTTGGTAGCTTTAAAAGAGATTTGCAAAGCAAGTCCTTGTCGCAAATGCTGTTGAGTGCCTGGAACAGGCGGCTGGAGGCGTTGTGGAAGTAAACACAACAGCAGCATTCAAGAAGCACTGGACGAATGCATGATTAGGAAAGGAAAGAACGAATACAGAACCTGCAACTGAAGATAATGTAAAATTTGTCACCACAGGCTTTGGGGCGGAGGGGTTGTTCCTGTTCTGCATTGTTCTTTGCTGTTGGAAAAAAATTCGCTGTAGAAACAGACGAGGGCGAGAGGGAAGAATAAAGAGCGATGGAAATATAGAGAGAAAGCAAGTTGGTGATCAATGATGGAGAGGAAGGCAGGAAGGAAGAAGAGATACAGATGTCAAGAGGAATAGACGAATATAAAGAGTCAAGCAAATTGGAGAGCAAAAGTATTCTATGGATTAAGAGTGTGTACGATGGCAGACCGATCGAATGGTGCCCCTTTTGTTTTTTACCCAAAGACGGCAGACCAATTTAAATGTCCAAGTATCATGTGCTGGAAGATTGAAACAAGGCAGTAGTACCTTAAGAGATTTAATACAGCGACAGACAGCGTCATTGCTGCAATTTTTAAAAACTTAGACTTTTCTGGATTTAATTATTAAATTAGTGATTTATGATCGATTGATTGATTTGACGATACTCAATCTTCAGCTGCTGTCTGAACGTAGTGTGGGTCACATCATACAGCGCAGGCTCTGTCCAGCAGCTGAGGATCTGCAGCAAGAAGCCCGATTCTGGCACAAAGTAATAACATTGACTGACATTCCGAACGATACATCTGGTAACAAAAAATATCACTGACAATATCGACCATGCCAGTTCAACATTATCTGCAATCATAAACAGTAAGATTTTTTTTATTCTTGGGATCACACTTCAGGTTCTCTCTGACTCTCTTCATCGCCCTAAAATCGTACACTCCTTGTTTTTTTTCTGGTCATTAAGCTGTTTCTCGTGTTTGAAAAATGCGAGGCATAAACGGGAGAGATGTAGCTTTGGGGTTAGAATGTGGTGGAGAGTCTAAACTGTGAACCAAACTTGAGAATACATAACACTAATGGTTCCACCGTGAAACCAGATGGTTTGTGGAATTGAGTGCATGCATTTCCGAAATACAGTACTTTGAAATTTTCAATCGAACACTTTCCCACATGGCACACTTTCAGATTATTTCGGGTCATTTAGCCAGTCATGATAAAAGTACCTCTCAGCAAAACTGGTTAACCAGTGCGTGAGCCATTTTATTCCTGGAGCATATTGTCCATGTTCCTCAATGTCAACAAGCACAGCGAATGAAGCAGAACCAAAAGGAAACAGCATCAAGGTTACTTCGTGAGCCCCGAGAGTGCTACAAAGACAGAATTGCAATTAAGACTACACAGATCAAACACTGACAGCTTCCCTATGTCTTCCTGGGGGAATAGGAGCATTTTGTCACTAAACGGCAGTTTGCAATTGCCAGAGTATTATTCGTGCTCTTTCGTCCGAATTACTTACATAAATCCACTTTCGGCAGATGAGAATAAAATAGAAGCTATGAAAACTGTAACAAACCGAGGAAGTGCAATTTCATAGAAACCTGTTGCCTCAGGAAGTTACTTGCCTATATATCTTTATGACTCTCTTTGTTAATGCAATTGATGTACTTCTGAACTGTGTGGGTCAGAACCGCGTTCGTTCCCTGAAAAGAAAAGGAATATAATTGATTTTGTACGAGTGTAAGGCCAGCACAAAGCTGAATGATCTCACTGCAACATAGACAGATCATTCTCTGCAGTGCAGAATGCGGCAGGACTACGATAGAATTCGCAGTGTCTATGGAGAGATATTAATATTTTATATCCAGTAACACTTCCTTAGCACAATTTTCAATGGGGAATTTGAACTCAATTCAGCAGAGATGGGAAGATGGGTGTCGGGGTCGGGGATGAGGAGTGTAAATATTTGAATTCAGGACTATTGTTGAAAAAACAATACCGTTGGTATCTCATTTCCTTTGTGGAAACTGTCGGCTTAATTTGTCTTTTGTTCCTGTGACTCCAGACCCACAGCAACGTGGTTAATTCTTAACATCCATCCGACAATTTGGCCGACAAATTCTAGTCCACACAGTGAAACTTATTAATGTAAGAACATGCTTCTGAAAATTGTGTCGTCATTGCATTGTCTGTATTGCTCCAAAGAACAGATTTACAGTCTTAAATTGCCTGCTTAGAGTTGTAATACAGTCAATGGTTCTACATATCTGTCCAAACCAAGATTCGTTTCCGTTTCCTTCAAATCATGGGAGAGATTTTATATGGAGCAGTATTTAGCTGTCGATGAATCTTTGTGTACGAAATTTTGGCTGAGCTGTTTCTCTGTATTTGTTTGAGAATTTTCTTCACTTATGTTGTACACCCGTTATCGTCCAGTCACTAAGGAGAGAGGAGAATTGATCACTTTTCACTTCCGCAAAACATCCCTCAAATTTCAGGAAGCATGTTCATATTCAACCCAGTTTTAACTCTGTCAGTACAGATAGACTCTGCACAAAGACTTTAAAAACCTCTGTGTCGATCTATGATTGCAGAGTGGAGTATGAATACAATTTGGTTTTGCCACTGTGAACTGGTTTTCTTGTGGCTCCTCATGAACTCTTCACACTTATATTTTAGGCAAGTGATCATTAAGGAGATACTGTCATAATTTCTGATTTTATTGCAAAATGTCATTTATGTTAATAGAATGACTGGATTTCAGGAGTTTGCTCGTCATACATCATCCAGGTTATTATAATTGTCACCCATTCTCTTTCTCCGATATTCCTAACAGGTAAAGGCAAGGTGACCAAGAATGACATTGTGAAATTTTTAAAGCTGCATGTCATTTTTAATTGCAACTTAAGCGCCTCAGGGGCAAAAACGACATTTTTCTCCCTCAGAATGGAAGTGAAAACCGCTGACGAAAAGTAATTCGTGTCAAAACACTACCTGTGTATTTTTCTGCCAATCCAGCAGAACTATTTCGTTACTCTAACACTTTCTGTTTTGATGACTAAATAATTAATATCAGTTCTATTTTTATCTGAATTATTTGTGATTGCAGTTTGAGTTGCAGTTATTTCACATCAAACAGACACTTTAAAATCACTATGCTGAAAGACTCATTTAATGCATTTTGATATCATTTATTTCACAACTTATGCAGAGAAAACGCAAAATGATATTCAACCATTCTGAAGAAGTGTCACTATTCTTTAAAACATCCTAGCTGTTTTATCTCCTCGCTAAAGTGCTGGAAGTGTTGATTTTGTCACTATTTCATATTTTTATAATGTCACTGAAGATGTCGCTGTACCAATCACAATTCGTGAGAGACTGCAATTAGAGTGAATGCAATATTCCAAGTGTAAGAAATATCTAATATCAAACAAGTGAGATGGAACATCGATTGACTGAGCGTGCATTGTTTTCTACAGATGCCGTTAATCATGTGAAAAGTAATCTGTCAATTATTGTCATTGTTACGTTTTCTCCGATATTGTGCCCACACCTTCCAATATTCTTACGCATTGCCCAAGTGAATTGTCAAGACATGTAGTTCTACCTTACTGAAGTTTATGATTCAACGCGATGGGATTGATGGTTTCATGTAAACGTACTCGATTTCAATGGCTGCAATGAAGTCCTCTATTTTTCATTGGAGTCATTAACATCAGGTTACCTGAAGCCTCTGGCTGCATTGTGTGCCGTGTTTAGTGGACGAGGTGGTCTTCATTCAATAAGTAATTGGGAAAACAGAAAACAATATGCACAGCAAAGGTACTCTGATAATTCGAAGAAATGTGAATGGAAAAATGAATCATGTTTCATTTTCTCAGAAACAAGGATGCATTCTGATGGAGAAAGACGCTGAAGTACCACATTGTTGGTGAAACCATTTCTCGACGGAATTCATTTTGTCGATCTCTATCAAACATATGTTCGAATTAATACACAAGGAGATTTTGCCATATTTTTCAAATCTGCTCTGAATTTGCTCTGCATCACTGCATAAATGCAAGGATTTAGAAAGCAACCACAAATACGTCATGATACCTCCCACTTCAGTGGCGATCAATTCAGAGTTTGTGACCTTGCCTCTATACGAAACGGTGCGTGTTATTTTGGTAAGAGCTAAACTCAAGGAATTTGTCAACCAGAGATAAAGAAAGGTTACTGATATTGAGAATAATACACTGGTGCATTTTCTACTGTTCTCCATTTCTGAGGCGCTTTGCTTCCCAGTCTTGGAGTTCTGGAGTTCAGTGCAGCTTCAATTCGCTAGTTCTACAAGTTGGGCAGTTAATGAATCATGCAAGGCAATCAGAGCGAAAAGAATACAAATCACACCGGCACTGTGAAGTCAGACATAATCTACACCGTTATAAGAGGGAAAGGTTGCTGCCCCGACCGGTAAGCCCACAGTATATTGTTTATAGTTTTCTAAAATTCATCAGCAAACGAAACCGGCACTTTCTGCAGTACGATCACAACCGTGATAGCTATGACAAGAGTGGCTGTAGGTTTCTTTGTGCAATGTTTTAGTTTGAAATGTCTGGCAGCAGATCACGACAAACCAGTCAAATGTGAAAGCAACAATGTACCAAACAGATAATTCGGGAGTGTCCACGAACACGTCTGTAATGACTCTGCAAACAGGAGGATGGGACAGTAATGAAAAAGGAAATTGTTAATTGAAGATGTGATAGAGTATTGCATTATTGATCAGGACCAGTATATCTGTTATTGCAATGGTCAACATGTAAACAGTGATAAACTTGGAAAGACTACATTTTCTTTGTGAGAGACTCCAAATTGTGGCCAAGTTCGCTATGTGAAGAAAACAACAGTGCCTGATTTCTGCAAATTTGTTATTATCAAAACTTAGTAGGTTGGAAATTGGTATGCTGACTCAATATACGAATATGCAGAAGGAGAGATGACAGGGTTCAACACAGAGAGAGTATATTGACTCATCAGGCTGTCTTGTGGGATGGTGGCAGTGCCCGTTCCCACGGAGTGAGAAACATTGGCTCATGTCTTGCCGACTTCAGACGTTTCTAAAAATATCTGTGAACAAGTTGATTAGGAGAAAACGGTTAAACAGATCAAGTTAACAGGAATAGCTACTGCTGCAAGTAGAATGTTATAAATCTCTTTCACGAGCAGAATTGCAAGCTTCCCCATTTTGAGTGAAAGTGAATGATTACGGGAGACAGTGGAGTACTCTGAGTCTCCACAGCCGTGGCAATGGAAGGGAGTCGATATTTATACATGCATCATTTTTTCGGGGAGCCACTCAATTGCATGAATCATAGTCATTTAAAAAATAAAGTCAGGGAACATTTTTTTTTGGCTGGAACAGTAGATTGAACAGAAACAGTAATTTGAAATGCATAAAGAAGTATGGCTTCTTCTGGCCGAAGCAGCAATGTGAAATTTTCTAAATTGAATTACACTGTCAATATTTGGGGCACTAGAAGTTAGCCACAAATATTGACAGTGTAATTCAATTGAGAAGTCAGTTTCGGCTGACTTCTGGTGCCCCACATCCAGCTGAGAGCGCATTATACCTCTTTAATCTGTTTCACGCAGAAACCCTCTGAGCTATGTAAGCTGTTGCTTTCCTGCATCTTGAGAACCTCCCACTGAGGTGGTTGTTCTTGCTCCGAACTCCGAATCTTCCCATGTCCCGACATTCACTCGGCCATGTCGGTCTCAGTATTTCAAGAAAGCTGGCGATATTACTGTTCTCTGGGCTATATCATCTTCTCCTGTGCATCAGGAACACACTATGCATCTTCGTGAATTGTTCTGTGTTTTGTCCATGGCAACTAACTAACAACTGAGTCTTTGAGATACAGGGTAACTCACCGCCTCTGATAGTTGCTCAGGGCCTAAAAATGTACAATCCGTCCAATGGGTAAGTGAACATATTCTGATAGTTTGATTTGCTTTTTTTATACTCACTGACTCCCCATCTCAGTTATCACTTTGCCTATTCATTGCAACTTCCAAAACAAAATGCGAAGAATGAACAGTTGGTCCAGCCGGCTATGCAATGATTGAGTTGTTTTATTCTGTTATATTTCTGCTTTCAGAATCTGAACCATCCTCGGTGTATCTCAGAGTATTCAACAGAAAAGTTCATGAATGCACAAAATGAATTCTGTGCAAAATCTGCCCACACTAAAGTTGATATCAGCTCACAATCTGTCTCGTCGCATAAGATTCTAGGGAGAATCAAATCGATGGTCATGGGATTTGACTTACAGAAACATACTACTAAGAAGGTTTCAATTGCTGTAGCCATCGCGAAAAGATGTAAAATATTTGACATTTTAAACACCACTTACCTCTTTTGTCACGAAATTCGTTGATTGCTAAATTTGTTCCCCGTCTGTAAGCAATATTTTCTCTCAAACATGACCTTTGTTGCACAAGACGACATCTTATCATAAGATCACGTTTTGTGCAATAAAAGGTATCTTTGAGAGAAAATATTGATTGAAGATGGGGAACAAATCTCCAAGAAGGAAATGTTTGTGAACTAATCACACATCTTCAAACATGACCAAGGTAATTAATACTTCTACAAAGGGAAAACTATAAATAAAGAGCATAGTGACTCTGTTTGTTTACGAGACATATTCGTCCATCAGTTGTTTCTCAGCCATTCTTCGAGTGCTGCTGTGTTTGCATCACTTCTGCATCTTCCTGGACGGCACGCCGCCATTATTTGTACGATTGCAATTTCCATCAGCAAAAGGTGTCATACAATCTGAATACATTCACCGTTATACTTATCCATGTGTTATGGACTAGGCCAGAAGTCTCAACATATTTTACAACTGGAACATCAATTTTTCCGGTTTTTTTTAAAATCAGATGTCGCGTGGGTATTCTAGGAGTAATGCAGATGGACCAACCGCTTCATATTGAAGTAAAGTGAATGTATTTGCAAAATTATCAAATGGCAGATAAACAAAGATGAACAGAATGCAGAATGCCTGATCGGATCTGAAAATACAACAGATTATCCCAACTTAATGAAGCTGGTCCAAATACCTGCAACAATCCCTTTGAACACGCCTTTACAAAAAAAAGAGAAACAAGAATCAAAGACAGGTGTCTTTCTCAGGAGTGATGTCCGACAGAGAGAGGAAGAGCATGGATCTGCTTCTTTGAGTTCAGCAGCTTCATAACAGTCTGCTTGAAAAAAAAAGCATCGACGGGAGACCAATTCAGTTGGGAGAACTGGCCACTCCTCTTTCATTGGGCAAGTACACTTCATCAACTTGAATGCCTTTTGTCTGAGGCAGTTTCGGTTAGCTATAAACAAATTGGCCCTAAAAAACTTTAAACCTAGACACTCGAGAGCCTGTGTATTTACTACCTCTCTGAGAAAAGTCAAGGAAAACAGAACTTTGTTAAAGAATGGCATAATCACACATGTTTGAGCTCACTGAATACAAATATTCCGAGATACCTACGTGTCAATTCTTTCAGGCAAGAATCCTCTCCCTTTTCCACAATGCATTTGACCCACTTCCAACACTCTTCCAGCACTTGGACTGCTCCCTCTGACATTTCATCAGAAGTCGACCTCTTCATTGCAATCTTTTAACTTCACTTTCGTCGCCTCAGGTTGCCTGTTCCCCGTTCTCCATTCTAGACTCTTGCCCTCTGAACTGACTGCACTTCGTGCTCTCAGATCCAACCCTACTATTTTCTACTAGGCGTGGTGTGGTTGCTGTCTAGCCTACTGAACAAACATTACAGAAGGTCGACGTTAGCTTTTGGATAGCGCCTGCCTTCTCCAACTGGACAGTGACTCCACCATGGAATTCCCAGACCACAGTGTCTACAACGGTCACTAAACATATTTCATTCTGTGATCTCCTGTCCGCTGCTTCATGCTCTTATTGTGCAACCCCGTTAAAGCCCGCTTCTGCCTCCTTCCTAAAATTCAAAACTTTTCTGCACATCTGCGTTTTCTGTCCACTATTGCTCCGCAGAGCACGTCTGTTCCAAAATCGATATAATGTTTTTCTCTTCTTTTTCGTTTCATTCGGACGTGCATCCGCCAGTCCTCTGTCGCTTTCCTCCAGTTTCACAACTTCGAGTTCTCGGGCTCCTCCCAGCTTCTCTTCACAATGGGACACGCAGTGCCTAATCATCACCACCACATGAGGGTGGTCTGAAGCCGTACCACACTTTATTGAACAAAATGCCCCATCCACCACGGCACCCCTCTGCCTGTCCCACCTTCGCCTCACCCTGAACAGCTGTTCTTTAGGTCCTTTTACCTTCTTCAGATCGGCATGGTCTGGAAGCCATGTGTTCAGGCATAGTTCCAAGTGCAGCCTTCCTCTGTGAAGTACATGGGACATTCCTTATTGCGGTTCCACTACGGTCCCCACCCACAAAACTGTCTGTGAGATATCAACGACGTTATCAGTAGTGCTTCTCTCTCTCATTGTGAATTGTAAAAGCTGAACTATTTTGCTTCCAATTTTTACCCGGTCTTACCTCCAGGTACTCCACCTCTGACCAAGTCGCTTCCCTTCGTCGAAAGCTCGATTTAAATTTATGACGACAGATTGTTCAATTGTAGCAAGTTTCCGGACATTGACAAGCATAGTTACCGTAACTGTATATCATCACTCACTGTGTGTGAGCGTGTGTGTGTGTTGTGTGTGCATGTGCGTCTGTGTGTGTGAGTGTGTGCCTGTGTGTCTGTGTGTGTGTTTGTTTTCTCCTCTCTCAGTCCCTTTTTTAATCTGGCCAGTTTCAGGCTAAGCAATAGTTCAGTTTCGATGAGTCGAGTGGCCTAATCCAACTGCCAGTTGCGATGTTTCATGAGAATTGCAATATTAAAGAAATTGCAATGAACTGAAATATTTCCAGGAGTTCAAGGACGAAGAAGAATATTTGCTTCTTGTTCTGGTCAGGTCCCCCGACTCTGGACAGGACAAAGGGCAAAATGGATCAGGTCCTCGGTCCCAGGGTATGATCCCCAAAAGCTCCACTGCAATGGTCAAGTGAGATGTTGAGCCCTCCATCCTGGTACCAGGAAGGGAACAGTAATAAACGGACTGATCATATGAGCAAAGAATCCGAAGTCTCTCACCCAGTCTCTCTCATTCTGTCTTGCATCATTTGCCCATTCTA
The DNA here is from genome assembly GCF_020745735.1 of Hemiscyllium ocellatum. Taxonomy (NCBI): domain Eukaryota; kingdom Metazoa; phylum Chordata; class Chondrichthyes; order Orectolobiformes; family Hemiscylliidae; genus Hemiscyllium; species Hemiscyllium ocellatum. Next base: position 152,983 of record NW_026867544.1, read on the forward strand.
TCACTTTATGTATCTCATATTCTCTCGTCTCTCACTTGTCTTTCTCTGACCTTATATATTTTTGTGACCTTCTGTCTCCCACTTTAATTGGTCATTCACCCTGCCTTTCTCTCTGTCTGTCACTATTTTTCTGTTGGAGCGAGTGAGGTCGGCAGATGATGAACATCAGAATTCAGTGTGCATTGCTGAAAAAGCACAGAAGTTCAGGCAGTCTCCGGGGAACAGATAACGCGACGTTTCGGCTCGGAGCCCTCAGGAATGAGACTGTGAGCCTCGGGGGAGCAGAGATAAATGGGAAGGAGTTGGAGCTGTGGAGAAGGTAGCTGATAGTGGAATAGTTGGATGGGGTTGGGGGTAAAGTTGATAGATCAGACACGAAGGTGGGGCGGATGTGTGTGAAGGAAGACTGAAATGTGGGACAGTTCACAAAGGCTTTGCTGAGCTGGACGTTGGGAACTTGGGTAAGGTGGGGGCAGGGAAAATGAGGAAACAAGTGAAGTCCACATTGATGCCCTCGGTTTGAATGGTCCTAAGGCAGATGATATGGTGTTTTTCTTCCAGGCATCGGGTGGTGAGAGAGTGGCGATGGAGGAGGCCCAGGACCCGCATATCCTCGGCAGAGTGCGACGGGGCGTTGAAATGTTCGGCCACAGGGTGGTGGGGTTCATTGGTGCGGATGTCCCAGAGATGTTCTCTAAAGCACTCTGCGAGAAGGCGCCCCGATTTTCCAATGTAGGGAAGACTGCATCGGGAGCACGGGATACACTCAATGACGTGTGGAACTGCAGATTAAACGTTGATGGATGTGGAAGGCTCTTCTGTGTCCTTGAACGGAGCTACGGAGGGTGGTGTAGTAGGAGGGTTTGCAATTCCTGCGGTGGCAGGGGAATGTGCCAGGAGTGGAGTATAGCTTATTAGGGAGCATGGACCTGGCAATTTCGTCGCGGTGGGAATGGTCTTTGTGGAATGCAGATAGCGGTAGGGAGGGAAATATATCCCTGGTTGGGGGGGTGGGGTCCGTTTGTATGTGGTGGAAATGTCCGTAGATGATGCGAATTATGCGGACGTTAGTGGACTGAAAGTGAAGACTGGGGGTTTTCTGTCCTTGTTGTGGTTGGAGGGGTGGGCGTGGAGAGCATAAGTACGATTATTGAATGAGATGCTGTGGAGGGCATCTTCAAACACATGGGAGGTGAATTATGAGCCTTCAAGAAAGGAGGTTGTCTGTTGTGTTCTGTGGTGGAACTGGTTGGAGCAGATGCGCAGAGGTGGAGGAATTGGAAATACCGCATAGCATTTTTGAAGGAGGTAGAATGGAATGAGCTGCAATCCAGGAACCTGTGTGTGTCGGTGGGTCTGTGAAAACTGTCAGTGTTTAGTGCGCCCTCGCGGATGGAGACAGAGGGGTCCAGGAAGGGGAAGCAGATGTCAGACATGGTCCAGGTGAATTTGTGGACGGGGTAGAATGTGTTGGTGAAGTTGATGAACTGTTTGACCTCGTCACGTTAGCACGAGATGGCGCCAATGCAGTCATCAATGTCGCAAAGGAGAAAGTTGGGGAGTGTTGCCAGTGTAACTCCGGAAGATGGGCTGTTCCACGCAGCTGACGAACAGACAGACGTATCTGGGGCCCATGCTGGTGCACCGGGTTACCCCTTTAGTCTGGAGGAAATGGGAGGAATCGAAGGAGAAATTGTTGAGAGTGAGGACCAGTTCAGCCAAACGAATGAGTGTGTTCGTGAAAGTGTTCTGGCGGTGGGGTCTGGAGAGGAAGAAAAGGAAGGCTTGGAGGCCCGAGTCAAGGCGGTTAGAGGTTCCTTGGGACATCAGTCCATGGTGAGGATGAGGTGTTAGGGACCGGGGAAATGGAAGTCTTGAAGGAGATGGCCCCTACGTCTTTTTGTTTCATTCCCTCTTTCTCTTCGTCTGTCCCACATTTTGTCTCCATCTCTCTTTCTTTCTTCTCACATAGCCTGTCTTGAGCTCAACCTTTGCCTACCTATCTCTGTCTGAAACTCTGTATATCTTACTCTATCTGCCACTCTATCTCTCTGACTCGGTCTTCTGCTCGGTTTCTCTCACTTTGTTTCTGTCTGCCTTGGATCACCATCCATCCGAATTCATTGCAGACGCTAATCACACTGATTTTGAACTTTGAAATCAGATTTTCCATCGCTGGTAGTTTCTCCAATAGTTTATCAATCCCGCTTGTAAACCTTCTTGACTCGGAAACTTGAATGGAATACCCGACTTAACGTTGTTTGCTTGAAGACGAACAGGTCTTGTCTGAAGTCCCTTCTTCCACAGTGCTATTCAGCATTGGGGTGCTGCAATCAGCATTTCTGCACAAGGTCATCCGAATACGCTGGAACTGAGTTGTTCCGAACTGAATACGTTTGCAACAAGATAAGGATCCCTCCTTTCTCGGATTAAGGAACTCGAAATACTAACTCTGTGATCGTGTTTCAGAATAGTGCAATACCAAGTGAGATGTGGTGCGAACATGCAATGACTCTCCTCACGATACCTGCATAGTGATAACTCACCGCTGTCCCACTTTGACAAAGGGCTGACTGTGTATCCTGTCTGGACTTTGGTTGATGCCGTATGAGGTTAGAAAAGGAACAGTATCATTGGTTTGAGTATGTTCCACGAATTTGAGAGACTTCCTTCTTTGATTAACATTTGATACAATCTGGGTATGCTCCATCTTACTGCCTTGGCACTTCAATATCTGCAACTGAATTTCAGTGGATCAAACTTCTGATCATGATACCCATTCCTACACTGGGCCCCAGAAAGATGCCGATACAAAGATTTGGGAAATGCATGTGTTCCTCGTGGAGAACGATCTCAAAATGGTTGTGAACACCGAAGCAGAAATAGGCCATTCGTCCGATCAAAAGTGTTCACCCATTCAATGTGTCGTGGTTCATCTGATCATCCTTGCCTGCTCTTCTGCTTTTACCCGTTAACCCACGGTGCACTTTCTGATTAAAAATCTGTCTCTCCATCTCAGCATTGAACATGCTGACTGGCCCAGCCGCGACTCCACCTTATGGTAAACAATTCCACATATTTAGGCCCCTCGGAGCACAGCCCCTTCAACAGTGTTGTACTCCTTTAACACTGATCTCCATCCTTCGAACAGGAAATTCAACGTTTTGGGCATAAGCCCTTCATCAGGAATGAGGAAAGTGTGTCCAGCAGGCTTTTCGAGCAACATATTTTCAATTCTGATCTCCAACATCTGCATACCTCACTTTCTCCTCCATCCTTCCCCGACATTGCTCAATATTTCATCACTGAACCTCCGAAAGTCCACCACTCCGTCAGCACTTACCTTCTGACAGTGTGCCACTCATTCCGCCCTGACACTGTGACAGGGCCCACTCCTTCAGCAATGACATTCCAACGGTGCACCTTCCTCATCGTTAATCATCTGACAAGACTGCACTGCTTCAGCACTGAACTTCCGAAATTGCAAAGCTCCCTCAGCACTGACCGTCCACAGTGGAGAGATCCCTCAGCACTGACCATCTGAAAGTGTGTTACTCTCTCGGAATTGATCTTTTTCCAGTGTGGCACTGCTGTTACACTACCTTTCCGACTATGGAACTCCCTCAGCACTGACACCCTAGCAATGCTGCACTCCACTTGCTCAACAATGACCTTCGAACAATGCCCACAATCTCAGTGCTGACCATGCAATAGTGCTTGCTTCCTCAACACTAATTCTCTGACAGGTCAGCGCTGACCCTCTGACTGAGTCCACTTCGTTAACACCGACATGTGACAGTCCTTTCTCCCTGGCAATCTGACAGTGCCCTCTTCCTTAGTACAAAGTGTTCAACGGTGCGACGGGTTGCTTACACACCGCCCATCTGATGGGACAGGACAACTCTCGACATCGTGATGGGCGTATCCTTCGTGTTGGGGCTGGTTCCACGAAGCAATGCTGTTGCTTGAATCTGGAAGTTTGGCACTGAGCAATAACACAGTCAATGTAACGGAAAACGAGAAGCAAGATATCAACGCGTGCATTTCTACTTCCTGATTGCCCCTCCACACCACCACGAACCAGTCCCACCCAAAACGCTCCCCGTAAACGTGGAAACACCCTGATTCTAGTGAGAAATACGAGTCAGACAAGATGCAGTGATCAATGCATTGAGCTTTATTCTAACATTTCGGAAGCAGTGGGTCAGAATGCTACGATTCGATGTAATTGAGCAGAACCCGAATCTGAGATTTGGCAGCGAGCATCAGTCGGATCTCAGTCATGCCTCGCTCTGTGACACCCTTTGTGATCTCATTCTCAGTTTTTCAAACAGCAGAACGTGCCGGGGATGCATAACCCTTTCAGTGAAGTCTCATTTCCGCTACAGGGGTGATATTTACACCTTGCCCCTGAAAGTCTACATCCGTTGTCGATACCTGGAAAATAGAAAACATTATTATTATGATTCATTATTATAAACAGTCAGTGCTCAAAATAAGCTGAAGCAAGGATACATCGAAGAGAACAGTGCAGTGTAGAATAATAGAGAAATATTGAAAGCGGAATTATCCAGCGTGCTCCACGTGTGCACCAACAAAAACATGTAGAGAAGGGAATTCTGCAGTAACCTCTGACAGAGGATCATTGAGATCCAGGACTGCACATAGAGATCCAAATGTGATCTAGCCGAGCGATACGGAGAACAGAAATGTGCATCGTGCTTAATGTTTGATGCAAGTGAAGGATATGGTGAACAGAACTTCGTGCTGTGTTCCCAAAGTGGTCGAAGTGTGTGCTGTGCAGATCAGAATTCTGTACAATGTTCAAAATCTTGACGACTGAGAGAAATGGAAAGTGGGATTGTGCTCAATTGTCAGAATATTATATACTACAATGAGATCTCATTTCATTCATCTAAGTCCAAATAGAGCTTGCTCAATCTTCTTAACCACGGCTTTGACGAAGATTCCTCCATGCTCGGGCCAAGTAGTCGATCCTTTGTGTCCTAATTCCAATGCCAATCTGTATTTGCGGGGTTAAATAGAGTTAAATATTTTAGCCATGTAGAGCCGTAGTTTGACCAGTGCATTGCACGATTTCTGCAAAACTACACAAATAGTACACGACATTCCCTTTGAAATGAAAATCGCATTCTAGTTGATGTCCCTCGTAAACACCGCACTTTGATGCAATATTTTCGAAATTCATGTATGGAGCTCCTCTAATCACCTGGTTCCAGAATGTTCTGAATTCTTTCTCTATTTTACAACTTTCAGCTACTCTATTTTTCCTGTCAAAATGCACAACCTCAAATTTCCCCACATTATGTCGCAACCTCCGGTTTTCCACATTCACATAGCTTCTCTATGTCCCTCTGTAGTCTCTTTACATGATCCAAACGATTTGTCTTCCAGAGTATCACAATTCCAACGCAAACTTGGTTTTGGTGTATTCGCCTCCCTCGTTCAAGGAATTAATGTAGACTTGAGGTAATCGCAACCCAAGCACTGATCCCTGTGGCAGCCCCCGAATTACAGTGTGCCACCCTGAAATTATCCCCTTGTCCCGACTCTCTGGTTTTTATTAGTTAGCCATATCTTTGATCCGTTTTGAGGTACTATCTCAAATATCCCTTTCTGTAATATTATTAAACATCTTAATGTGTATCCAATGCTTTCTGAATACATTATTTAAAAAAAACACAGTTAAGGAATAAGTCAGCAGCATTCCAAGCTTATTTTAAGGTTCTCAGGAGCGATACATTAACTGGAGATGCACCATTATGCGAAACGGAAACGAAGTTCACAGTTCAAGCCAAAACTTTAGTCTGGAGACAATGGCAACTGTTTGCTGAGAGGTGATAATCTTTTCGATTATTGCTGCAGTTAAATGGATGAAACTTTCTAATCGCTGGAAATACATTTACGTGACAATGTTTCTGCTGTGTAAGATACTTGGTTGCTTTCTCTGCGTTAAAATATTATGTTGCTGTATTTCTCTTGAACCCACACTGGCAGCCACTGATGAATCTGTTCTTTGACAGGCTACGATGTTAGTACAAAGAAAACAATGTCACCCTTACGGCCTATCAAACCAGGTTTCAGTGTGGGACCTGATATTTTCAGGATGAGCAGAAGCTGGGATCATTTCAATTTGGAAAACAGAAATTTTCACATTACACTGAGTGAAGTAAGACTGTTCGGAGCATAATGTTGGGTGTTCCGTGCAGTTCCTAATTGAGGAAATTATGTCAAAAAATGTCCAGTGATGCATCACAGCAGCATGTGACCAATACGTTCATGAGGGACGTAAGCAGCTCATGGGACAGATGACCATGATTTGTCTCAAAATTATTTTGTTTGCAGCAATGTTTTAAAGGAGGAACGACAGAGAGAGATGGTGACAGCCACATAATAGTGAGAGAGTGAGTGAAAAATATAAAGAGTTTAGCAGATAGAGACAGAGAGAGAGGGGGAGACAGAGAGCAACAGAGAACGAAAGAGTAAGACGTGAAAACCAAATGTCGAGATAGAGATACAGATGGAACTGGGGGAAGGGATAGACGAAATAGAGAAAGAGTAGAGACGTGCATACACAGAGCAAGAGAGAGAAAGAGGAATAGCGATGATGAAGAAAGGAGAGAAGCAGGTCGAGAGAGCAAGACAGAGAGATATAGTGACAAAACGTGGGGGACACAGGGGGATTCTATAATTTGAGGTCTGCATAGCTGATGGTTAATTGCAAACTGGTTGAAATGCTGCAGGGCACATCAAGTCAAAATTGGAGGAGCACAGACATCTTGATATGGATCTCAGGCAGAGCAGCTGGGAAGGTCCGGAGCTCTGAAGGCAATGGCAAACATGTGTGCACTTTACTCAACAGGTCTTCAGGTGTTAGTATGTATATGACAATGCAAGGAGATAAAGATAGCTCTTTGTTGGGACAGCGTTTCAAAACAATGGAGACCTTATTGAAACACAAAATTCAAAGGGGGACTTTGCAGGAGAAACGTGGAGATTTATTTTTCCCTCGTGGGACAGTCCAGGACCAGACGGCATCTTCTCACAATTATAGGACAATGATTAAAAACCAATTGAAAAGGTGAGGAGGAATTTTGTCTTTCTAACGGGAGCTAACGCATGGAACTAGTACGGAGAGCCGTGGAGGTTTGGTCACTCAGTAATTCAAGACTCTGAGGGAGACTTATAATCATGAAGGAATTCAAAGGTCATGGGTAAATGGCCCTTGAATAGTGCAGAGCATGATCAGATCCAGCACTTAAATGACAGAGCTGATACATTGGGCTGAAAAACTTAATTCAGCCTCTATATCCTCAGACCTCATAAAGTTAAGGTTTACAGTTGTCTTCCAGTGGAATGAAAGAACTTTGAACAGAGAAGATTTAAAGGCAGCGTCATGTCACTAACTCATGTGTATCACAGAAGGGGTCTGTTCTGCACTTTTAATCCTTGCAAGCCGTGCAAGTAGGCAGTCCGCCCAGCGCTATTTTGCTGCTCTTCCTCATTTCTTTCAAATTAAATACTTCCTGAAGGTTTTGATTGAATCTGCCTCCAGAGCCCGTGTCCCTGATTCTCTGAGGCAAAAGTTTTATTCCCCTTGCCACCATACCGCGTGTAGCCTCCCTGTCTTTACATCCCGATAAAAAACATCTGAGTTTACAGTGATCCACGAAAGGAGAGCTCGGAAGGGTTTGATAGTGATGGATTTTTACACCTTTACATTTCTGATATAAGCCGCTGCATTAAAAAACCCAAAGCAGTCCTGCCCAAATACCTGGCAGAGCAGGCTTAATGGGCAGACTGGACTCGTCTGCATCGTCCCTGTCCCCACAACCAGAGTAGTTTCTGCGATTTGAACTGACCTGTCAAAACAAAACTTGTTCGCAAATCCCTGTCAGCAGTGTTGGGCTGTGCCAGTGCGAAGGCAACAAGAATCAACATCAGAGATGTCCACATCATCAGACTTGCTCTCCAAGCTGCAATGAGTAGTGTGGCACACTGCTGATGTTTATATGGACTCATGAGTGTCTGCAGTGGTTCATCATCACACATGGATGTTCAGATATGCAAAAAAAAACGGAAACACAAACAAGACAAGGCATGCATGTGTGAGTGCGTGCACACACACACACACACACACGCGCGCACACACACACACACACGTTCATATCCATCCATTCAAGCGCACACACATGAACACATGCACACATACACATCAAATGATACACACACAAATATACACACAAGCACCTCCACCCACACATCCACACCCATACACGCGCATAGTTTCACAGGCAAATACATGCACCAACACAGAGAATCTTTCTCACATACACACATATGCATCCGCACACACATGCACACACACATACATACAAACGCATCCATCCACATATACCCACACACAAACACGCACTCACACCCACAATAACATACAACGCCACACACACACACAGCCAACCATACCCACAAATGCACACACATAAAAACACACACAGTGCCACACACACTCGCACCCACACGCTCAGATCCACGTATAAACGTACACCCATACCCCCAAAACACATAGGTACACACACATGCAGACCTACGCATATTGATACCCACTCACAACTGCACACACCACCCATCCACACCCACACACTTACATATGCACACACCCTTTCACCCATGAAAATCCCCTCACTCACGCATGCAACCACTTACACACAGACACTCCCATCAATACATCAATTCCCCAGTCCACACATACACTTTGTGCATGCACATAAACACTCTCTCTCACACAGTCATAAACACAAAGACACAAATCTCCATTAACACATTTTTACACAAACCTATTAACATCAACACACATACCTACACCGACACATACCCACACACACCCACACACACACTCACACCTGCACACCTACATATACCAAAACACACATCTACAGCCTCACATACGCATAAAGAATCCCCCACACAGACACAAACGCATGCCCACAGACACACACAGCCACAACCATACACCTCCACACGCACCTACACACAGCCACACACACATCCATCCACACAGACATCCACATGCCCTGCTACCCATTCACACGCACATGCGTGCACACGCATGGACAAACACACACACAGACACACACACACACACACACACACACACACATATGTTGGGCACATTAAAATGGTAGATTAATCACTGAGACTACCAAGGATTGGAGACAAATGGTAAATTGGCTCTGAAGCCACATTTCAATTCATTCAGCACGGTTATGCAAATATATATTCTCTCTGTCTGTCTGTCTGTTTGTCTCTCTCTCTCTCTCTCTCGCTCGCACTCTCTCTCGGTTTCTCCCTCCCCTCTTCTCTCACCCACACACACGCACACTGACTCGCACAGTCTGACTTACACACAGGCACGATGATAAACTCAAACTAACACAAACACAACCTCTCACTATTAGACACACAATCTCTCTCACTTGGTCTCAGACACATTTCTTTTATCCTTCGCAGTTACACACAGATTCAAAATCTCCCTCACGCATTTTCATATTCTTTATCTATCATTCCCTCATATACGTATTCACAGACGTACAGTCTCATGCAGAAAGTCACACGTGCACACATATTTTCTCTCTCAAACGAATCATTTCTCCTTCTTGAACCGAAATACATTCTTTCTTTTTCAGTCTCTTACATATACACACAGACAAGCAAACTCTTCCACTTCCACTCACTCCTTCAGAAATGCAGGTACACAATCTCTTGCACGCACAGAGATTGCCTTTCTCACATAAACATTCTCTCTCACACTCATATACATGATATCGCTCCCCACATACGTACACCCTGACACCTACAACATTTTACGAACACTAGCTCAAACATACATCCGCTTACTCATACATGGATTGCCTCTCGGATACAGATTCGATTTGTCTCACTTGCACGTACAGGCTAAGTCATACACACTTTCTCTCACGCATACAATCTTTCTGTCAGACAAACATTCTCTCACACACATAGTCTTTCTCGCTGTGTATCACACACACATTTACTGCCTTACGCACACATTGGAAGCATTAACTTCCAATGGCATTGCTCTTGCTGGTTTCGATACAATCAAAGTTCAGGGGTAACTACTAACCAGAAATTAATTAATCAATACGGTGATTACAAGGGCAGGTGAGAGACTGACTACCCTATAACAAGTAACTCACATGCTTACTCACTTCTTCCCTCCACCAGCAAAGCCTATGCCCTATCGCCAAAGCACAAGTTAATAGGGTAATGGCAAAATTAGCAACTTGCTTGAATTGATGTGTCTTCGACAACACGCCATAAGTTTCCACAATAATGATTGAGATCTCTTGTCAATGCTCTCCATGTTTGTTCTCCTAGTTATTGAAACCTCCACATTTTAACATTCTCGGAAGCTTGAATTGAACAGTGGTTAAAGAGCTCCCATTGGTATTCAGGAACAAACAGTGGCCCCAGTTACCAATCTCAGCAAAAACAAGCATTCAGTCATTATTTCACCGATGTTTCATTTACAGGCTTTGCTGCATTCACATCAACTCAATTGCCTTATCAATATTGTGAGACATCCTGGGACTGAATAAAATTCTTTTCCTTCGTACTCTTCCCGCCCATTTTGTCTTCCTACACTTTTCACGCGGTCTCCTCTTCCTCTCTCACTTTTATCTTTTTCTCCCTCTCCAGATCTCCAGCAAATTTCCAAGCTGAATCACGGCTCCGCTCTGTATGCTTCCCTACCCTGCCTTCCAGCGTATTCTTCTCACCTCTTTACAACAAAAGTTAAAAATGTTGGCAATATAATCAGTGTCGATTCGAAGAATGAGAGGTCATATTATTGAAACAGAAAATAGTCTAAAGGTACATTTCAGAGATAAAGCTTACAGGATTTTTCCATTTCCATGGAGAGTTTATAAGCAGAAGACATCGTCTTAGAACAAAGGCAATATTAAGACTGAAATAAATTTCCTGCCGTTGCCTCTCTGATTGTTGAGAAACATTTGCACTCTTTATGGGGTGGTGGGAGTGTTCAGTTCGAATCCTTGTGTATGTTTAAGACTGAGAGAGATAGGTTCTTCAACAATCGGGCCATCGAGAGATACCTGGGAAGGGACAGAAAGCAGACATGAGGAATTTCTGATCAGCCATTATCCTATTAAAATGTTTACGTCTGCTTTTGTTTTGAACAGGCTTATTGTCTCCTCTTTTGCTCATGCTATTTCTCCATTTCTCTCCTTCCCTTGTTCCATCTCCCTGGTTTCACTGGCGTTCAGGGGATTAAATATTTCTAAATTCTAGCTGTTGTTTTGTTGTTAATTATTTTCTTCTTAACCTGAAGTGTCCGATCACGAGTCGCCATCCAGACTGTAACACGTCAGCACGTTGTAAAGAACGAGCTGTCCCTGAATGTGAGACTCACTTTCTTTCTGTGCGGATCATATATAGACTCGCAAATGCAGAGTCACTAATTATCATCAATTTAAATCGTTCAGCATCTGAAGTGAAGCATGGAGATTGCACCAACGCTACATTATCTGCAAAGAAAAGACAATACTGCCAATCTGTGTCAATCACAGAAATTGTGACTGCTGTTCATGTAACGTCTGAAGAGGTTGAGGCGGGTACATTAACAACATTTACAAGACAAGAAAGGCTCAGAAGGGTATTGGTCAAGTGCAAGGAAATTGAGTTCACGTGCATGGACATTTTGGTCGGCATGGACCAGTTAGGGTAAAATTACCTGTCTCCGTGCTGTAACACTCTATGGATCTCTGACGAATTCTCAGCCAGTTATTTCTCCCTGTTAATTCACCTAGGCCTAAGTGCACACAAATGCGTCGAAAGCAAGATAGGAAGGGATACTGGCTGTCCCCTGAACAACAGTCAGCGTTTGTCTGATTGTGGAATCCCTATAGAAAACCAGAGTCAATTTAATTGGAGACTTTGGATCGGAGGGTTTGTGATAGTGTGTTGGTATGAACAATCTCTTCACACATTGGAGTGAAACTGAGGACAAAACTAGAAAGTGCTTTCTGAGTAATTTTGGGGAGGCTCTGTAGTATGTTTTGCAGCCGACACACACTTCTGTCACTGCATGTCGGTGATGGAGGGAAAGAGTTTTGATGGAGTTGTTTAGTGGGACGTCGAGCAAGAGACTGCCTTTTACTCAAACGAGTTGATCTTCGTGACTGCTGCTCTGATACAGGCAAGTAGGGAGAATTTCATCACAACCCAGACCAGAGCCTTGTCAATAGTGAACAGGCTGGAGAAAGTGGGAAAGTGTGGGGGAAAGGAGGCGAGGTACACTCTGCAGGATCCCCAATCTCTGACCTGCTCTTATGGTCACTGCATAAATGTATCTGGACCAGTTTGTTTTTTTTTTGTCGATGATGAAACCAATTGTCTTCACTCAATGGTTGTTATAATATTGAATATAACGTGGTGATTAGAATCTCCCTTAGTAACTACCCACATAATATCAACAGGGGGGATTCAATGATGGAAATGCCATTGAACATCATTGAGTACTGTTAATGTGTCTATCGTTTGAGATAACTATTGCCTGGCATTTTTGTGATGTGAATATTACTATCCAGTTTTCAGACCAAACCTGGATATTGTTCAAGTTTGGCACTTTTGGACGCAGACTGCTTCAGTATCGAAGGAGTCCCAAGTGGTGCTCTCCATTGTGCCATCATTGCTGAACATCCCATTTCTGACCTGATGACGGATCGAAAGTCATTGATGAAGCAGCTAGAAATGGTTGGGAATAGCACACCACTCTTAGATACTCCGACAGAGATGTTCGTCGAAATGGTATTTTGGCCTTCACAGTGAGAGGATTCAAGTCCATAGGAGGGATATCTCCTGCGGTTGTACAGGGCCTTGGTAGGATGGCGTCTGCAATACAGTTGTTAATCGTTAAAAGGGTGAGATCTCATGTTGCCTCCAGCCCCAAAGCACTGACTCACAGCACCTTTGTATCCACTTATCTGCTCTGATTCTGCGTGTGACTCTGGATCCAAAACATTGTGGATATCACTGACCTGCTGCGTCTCTTAATCGAATTGCAGTTGAATCCTGCCAAACAGCACTTGTCGCTTTCACTGATCTGTTGCATCCATGTACGTGATTCCAGACTCTCAGATTTGTGTTTACCTCTGACGTGTCCTTTCTCCGCATGTGACAACTGACCAACTGCTTTCTGGCTATCACTGGCTGCTTTATATCAAAATGTAATTCCTGTTAAAATCTGATTGAAGATTTGTAGCTCGGGTATCCGTTGTTGTGGTTCTGCTCGCCGAGCTGGAAGTTTTTGCTGCAAACGTTTCGTTCCCTGGCTAGGGAACATCATCAGTGCTGTTGGAGCCTCGTGTGAAGCGCTGCTTTGATGTTTCTTCCGGTATTTATATTGGTTTATTCTTGCCGCTTCCGGGTGTCAGTTTCAGCTGCAGTGATTTGTATGTGGGGTCCAGGTCGATGTGTCTGTTGATGGATGTTCTTGCCGCTTCCGGGTGTCAGTTTCAGCTGTAGTGGTTTGTATATGGTGTCCAGGTCAATGTGTCTGTTGATGGAGTTTGGGGATGAATGTCATGCTTCTAGGAATTCTCTGGCTGTTCTCTGTCTGGCTTGTCCTATGATAGTGGTGTTTTCCCAGTCAAATTCATGTTGCTGGTTGTCTGAGTGTATGGCTACTAGAGATAGCTGGTCGTGTCGTTTTGTGGCTAGCTGATGTTCATGGATGTGGATTGTTAGCTGTCTTCCTGTTTGTCCTATATAGTGTTTTGTGCAGTCCTTGCATGGTATTTTGTAAACCACGTTAGTTTGGCTCATGCTGGGTATTGGGTCCTTTGTTCTAGTGAGTTGTTGTCTGAGCGTGGATGTTGGCTTGTGTGCTGTTATGAGTCCTAAGGGTCGCATTAGTCTGGCTGTCAGTTCTGAGACGCTCCTGACGTATGGTAGAGTGGCTAGTCCTTTTGGTTGTGGCATGTCCTCGTTCCTCGGTCTATCCCTTAGGCATCTGGTGATAAAGTTGCGTGGGTATCCGTTTTTGGCGAATACCTTGTATAGATGTTCCTCTTCCTCTTTTCGCAGTTCTGGTGCACTGCAGTGTGTTGTGGCCCTTTTGAATCGTGTCCTGATGCAGCTTCGTTTGTGTGTGTTGGGGTGGTTACTTTCATAGTTTAAGACTTGGTCTGTGTGTGTTGGTTTCCTGTGTACCCTTGTGGTGAATTCTCCGTTGGGTGTTCTCTCTACTAATACGTCTAGGAATGGGAGTTGGCTATTCTTTTGCTCTTCTCGTGTGAATCGGATTCCTGTGAGTGTGGCGTTGATGATTCGGTGTGTTTTTTTCTATGTCTGTGTTTTTGATGATTACAAAGGTGTCATAAACATATCTGATCCCGAGTTTGGGTTATGCAAAGGTTAGAACATACAGCCATACCACAAATCCAACCCAAACTCTGGATCAGATATGTTGATGACACCTTTGTAATCATCAAAAACACAGATATAGAAAAACCACACCGAATCATCAACGCCACACTCACAGGAATCCGATTCACACGAAACAGGAAAAGGATAGCCAACTCCCATTCCTAGACGTGTTAGTAGAGAGAACACCCAACGGAGAATTCACCACAAGGGTACACAGGAAACCAACACACACAGACCAAGTCTTAAACTATGAAAGTAACCACCCCAACACACACAAACGAAGCTGCATCAGGACACGATTCAAAAGGGCCACAACACACTGCAGTACACCAGAACTGCGAAAAGAGGAAGAGGAACATCTATACAAGGTATTCGCCTAAAACGGCTACCCACGCAACTTTATCACCAGATGCCTAAGAGATAGACCGAGGAACGAGGACATGCCACAACCAAAAGGACTAGCCACTCTACCATACGTCAGGAGCGTCTCAGAACTGACAGCCAGACTACTGCGACTCTTAGGACTCATAACAGCACACAAGCCAACATCCACGCTCAGACAACAACTCACTAGAACAAAGGAACCAATACCCAGCATGAGCCAAACTAACGTAGTTTACAAAATACCATGCAAGGACTGCACAAAACACTATATAGGACAAACAGGAAGACAGCTAACAATCCGCATCCATGAACATCAGCTAGCCACAAAACGACACGACCAGCTATCTCTAGTAGCCATACACTCAGACAACCAGCAACATGTATTTGACTGGGAAAACACCACTATCATAGGACAAGCCAGACAGAGAACAGCCAGAGAATTCCTAGAAGCATGGCATTCATCCCCAAACTCCATCAACAGACACATTGACCTGGACCCCATATACAAACCACTACAGCTGAAACTGACACCTGGAAGCGGCAAGAACATCCATCAACAGACACATCGACCTGGACCCCACATACAAATCACTGCAGCTGAAACTGACACCCGGAAGAGGCAAGAACAAACCAATATAAATACCGGAAGAAACATCAAAGCCGCGCTTCACACGAGGCTCCAACAGCACTGATGATGTTCCCTAGCCAGGGAACGAAACGTTTGCAGCAAAAATTTCCAGCTCGGCGAGCAGAACCACAACAATGTAATTCCTGACCATTGGTGTTGTGTTATCAATGACCCGTTCTGTCTCTGTTTGTGGCTCCAGACCCAAATAATGTCGTTAGCAATATATTTTTCTTTCTCTATGAATAACTCCATGCACACAGCGCCATAGGTGGTAGTAACTTGCTCTATCTCCGCATGTTATTACTGGCCAACTGCACACTGCTTATCAGTGACCTCCACTATCGCGACATGTAACCCCAAAACCCAAAGCACTGTGTTTCCCAATGTCCTTCTGCGTCTCTGCATTGTATTGAAGGCCAACCACAATCTGGTAATCACTGATCTGCTCCGTTTCTTCATGTTACCTCAGTTTCACAGCACTCTGTTTAACACTAACCTGTTCTGTCTTCTCATGCGTCTCCAGACACAAAGCACTGAAATAAACATGAGTTTTTGATTTGCTTCGATTTGATTCATTGTTGCATTTACCTACGTATAATGATAAGCTTTATTTTCTCGCATTATATAGTCAGTAAGGGCATACAGTTTCGAGGGCGGGAGTATAACAGAGGTATTTACAGGCCATAGGGTGTGCGCTAGGCAATATCAATGTTCGCATAATTTTAAGTTATTGATTCCATTCACCAGTCTGATAACGCGTGGGAAGCAGTGTGTTTTGTTTGAAGTTGCTGGGATGTGTTTGTGTGTGTGTGTGTGTGTGTGTGTGTGTGCGTGTGTGCGCGTGTGTGTGTATTCAGACTTCTACATCATCTCTCTAATGAAAGAGGTTGTAGGAGATCATTACTTGTATTGAATAGATCTTTGATGACATTGGCAGCCTTTCTTTGACAGGAAACTGCATATACGTGGTCCATGGTTGGATGGTTGGCTTCCGTGATGGTCTGGGATGCGCACATCACCTTCTGTAAATTCCTAAGTTCCTGGAACGAGCGGTTGCTGCACCAGGCCAATAGGCTGCCAGACATCCTGCTGTCAGTCGTGCATCTATACAAGTTGGTAATGGTTCTTATAGACATGAAAAACCTGAGGGAGGGACAGTATTACCTTCTTTGCTGTCGCATCCACGTCAGAATCTCAGCAGTTGTTGTCATTTATCGTCGCTCTGATGAACTTTATGGTCTCCACCATATTCACCTCAGCACCGTTGACGTTGATGGGACATGTTCTCTTTCATTCTTTTGGAAGTCAATGATTAGTTCTTTACTTTTTCCCTCTTTGAGAAAGAAAAGTTGTTATCACCACTTCACCATGCCCTGTATCTCCTGTCTGAACTTTGTCTCATAGTTGTCAGATAACGCTCCTATCACAGTAATGTCGTTAGCAAACCTGCAGATGACGTTCGTTTAGAATTGCACTGTCGTGCGTGTACAGAGCATACAGTAGAGGGCTGCGGTTGCATCCGTGGTGGGCCCCAGCACTGAATGTCATCGTGGAAGAGATCTATTTTCACTGATTTCAGTCTGTCAGTCAGAGAGCTAAAGATCCAGTTGGAGAGTGTGGAGTTGCTGGTCACAGTGTTTTGCAATAAGTCATTGACATGGTGATATTGATGGGGGAGCTGTAGTCAATGATCTGGAGTCCAGTATCGGTGTTCTTGTTGCGCATATGTTCCAGAGATGATTGCCGGTCAAAGGATATGACATATACTCTATACCTGTTACATCATTTGGTAAATTGAGTAGGAAAGAGGCAGACAGGGAGATATAAGATGATGTGAACCATGACGAGCCTATAAGACCACTTTATCAATGTTGAAGTCAGAGTTACTGGGCGAAAATCGTGAAGGCACATTATATGCGCTTCCTCAATTACGGGTTTGATTGTCATTTCTTTGATGCAGTTATGAGCTTCGGCTTGTAGGCGGAGAGGTAAAGAATGTCATTGAACAGCTTCTCTAATTGATCCACCAAGGGTCTGAGTGCTGGGCTGGGAACACCATCTGGATCCCTCACATTCCTTTGGTGGACTCCCAGGAAGACTGATCCGACGTCTCAACGGTGATGAAGAGAAAAGATATGTCTGGAGCTTTTGGGGTAGGCATCACCATACTGCTGATATTGTGCTCGCACGAGCTGACAAACAGTGTGCACGTCAAGGAAGGTTGTGCCCTTGTCTGTTATCTTGCTCTGTTTCATTTTAATGTATATTCGGCCTTCCCACAGACGGCGAGAGTCCATTTGGTTCCTTTAAGCCTTTAACGTGATCTGGTACTGAATTCGAACAACCATGATGGCTTTCCAGGGACATAGCCTGATCTCCTGTTTCGGTCTATGTCATCCGACCTAAATGCTGGCCTTCAGTCAGAAGTGGATTTCCTGGTTCAGCAAATTTTCCGATGGGAGAACAAGTGGATTGACAATTCTTACTGCATGACGGTAGCTGCGTACTCGTCTTGGTCTACCGACGATATTTTGAATACAGACTCGTCCACCGATTCCAAGAACTCTCGGGAATGGTGTTCTACTGCTTCAGACCAGCATTATCTTACTATTTTTGAAGGTTGTGATCTGATTTTGCAATGTTTATTGCAGATTATGGAGAGGTAGGTTGACTCTGCATAGACTCTCCAAGCCCAAAGCACCTTGCTGACCACTGACCTGCTCTATATATACATATGACTTCATGCCCACAACACGGTGATTCATATTAACTTGCTCTATCCTATGTGAGATTCCAGAGAAAAAGCACTGGGGGTAGCACTGGCATGCTCTATACCTGTGTGTGACTCCAGACCCACTTCACAACTTTTTGACTTTACTTGCTCAGACCATACATGTGACCGCAGAACCATTTCAGACAGTTCTGCGCAAGGTTAATTGAAAATATAAAGTTAACTTGACTTCTCTCCACAGATGCTGCCAGATCCGGTGAGCTTTTCCTGTCATTTCTGTCTTCATGGTCGATTGAGTTTGGGGAGACTGGCCTCGAGGACTGGCTGACATACCTTGCTCTTGTTTTTTGTGGTCGGGTTACTTCTGGAGTGTGACTAGCGGCCTCTCCTATCGATACGTAATGTTTGTAACAGGAAATTTCATTGTGCGACTTCTGCCCACGGAATGGTGCATTCAACTCCACGTGCATGTCAAATCTGGAAAATATTTCCCTCCATGTTTGCACACTGAGGATACGAATTAATGTGATTGATGGTCTCTTGGTGTTCGCCAGGCAAGCAGAGAGAATTTTGTATTCTGCTCTGTCCCAGCGCGGATTTCAATTTATTTTCGAATCTTTGAACTCAGGTGTGAGGCAGTGGAGATTCACAGAATATTGCCTCAACCAATCTCTGAGGGGAATAACATGCCGTCTCCAGACCAAATTAACGGTTCAAAATGAAGGAGTGAACTTGATTGATGGCTATCGTTTCTGTGTGTTCGAGCACAGAATAATATAATCTGCAAGTCTAGGAGAGCCCATTCAGCCCATTGAATCAATAATATGAAATATTATTCGAAATATACTCCAGCCCCTTATCCCAAAATTTTCCTTTTGATTTGAATGTGGATTATCCAATGGTATTTTAAAGATCGTGAATTGCCCTGACTCAGGTGCCCTCCAGACCACCTGGTTGAAAACGCTTCTCCTCAACCCTCCTCGAGTCTCTTAGGAGACTATTAATCCACAGGCCAAGATAACCTTCTAGAAACCTGGGCTCAGATCGTGCCCTGGCAGACAGTGGAGGTTGAAGTAAAATATTAAAAGAAATATGGACTTTAGACGCGGAGGATGAGCTTGAGTCCACTCTCGATTGTCAGAAAAACAAAAGCAGTTCACTAAAGTCCTTTAGGGAAACAATGAGCCGTCCTTATGTGGTCTGGCCTACATGTAGCTCCAGACAAATAGAAATGTTGTTGACAAATAACTGGCGCCTAGGTGGGCAAAAAATGCGACCTAACCAACGATGCTGTCGTACTATGAATAAAATAATCTTCGACATTTCAAATACACATTGTGTCTGTTTGTCATTGACCCTTCGACTATGGGGTGCAGCTGCTTTTTGTTCACTTTCTGCATGCCTCTCTTGATTCTATACTTCACAAACAGGCATCCCCAGTAACTTCTCTGCTTCAAAGCAAAGAGTACCGGTGTATCCAGGCTTTCTTCACAGCTGAATTGTTCAATATACCATGGAAATCAGGAACTGATTTTTTTTCAGGCATGTCTGTGCCAACCAATTCAATCTGCCTGCACGTGGACTGTATCTCTCTATTCTCTGTCTGGTCATGTGTTTGTCGAAATGTCTCTTCACCCTTGCTGTTTTATTTATTTCCAGCATCCCCTGGCAGTGTGGTGCAGATACCTACCACTGTCTGTGTAAAATCCTTTCCTGATACATTTACATTACGCTATTCCTCTCTGAACATAGACCAAAGTGGGCGGGGTCTCTGGCTAAGTAACTTATTCATGGTTCCCATAATTCTGGATGCAGGTTTGCTCAAGGAGCAGGAAGTTTCATTTTCAGACGTTTCCTTAACACAGGTAACATCATCAGTTATCCTCCAGATGAAGCACAGGTGGCAAGCTCCCCTTCTTATTTCTGTGTTGAGGTTTCCTTGTGTTGGCGATGTCATTTCCTGAGGGGACGACATTTCCAGTGTTGATGCCCTTTCCTTTTCTTTTTCTCAGGTGTTGGTTAATGGGATCCAAATCAATGTGATTGTTCATAGTTTCGGTTGGAATGCCATGCTTCCAGGATTTCTCGTGCGTGCCTTTGTTTGGTTTGCCCTGCAATGGATGTGCCGTCCCAGTCGAAACGGTGTCCTTCCTCATCTGTATGTCGGGATACTAGTGAGCATAGGTCACTGTGGCTAGTTGATGTCCATGTTTCCTGGTGGTTATTTTCTCCCGTTTGTTACAGGTTTTGGAATATATTTTGTAAAATGTCATTAGTTTTGCTTATTGTCTGTATAAGTAGCGCACAAGCACACCAACACACTAAGGCAGCAGGTAATGAACTTGAAAGACCCTATGCAGACAACTAACAAAATTAATGTCATTTACAAAATCCCTAGCAAGAACAGTGGAAAATACCATACTGGACAAACAGAAAGAAAACTAGCCATTAGGATGCATCAACTGGCCACAAAAAGGCATGACACTATCACACTAGTACTGTTACATGCAGATGAGGAAGGACATCACTACGATTGGACAGCACATGCTTCCTAGGACAAGCCAAGGATCGACAAGCACGAGATTTCCAAGAAGCATTGCATTCCAACCGGAATTCTATTAATAAACATATCGAAATGGATCCCATTTAAGACCAGATGAGAAAAAGTACAGGAAATGTCATCACCACAAGAAAAGGCGTCACCATAGGGAGTGATATCACCAACCAAAGGAAACCTAAACACACAAAATAGAAAGCGAGCCATCAACCAGTGTTTCATCCGACCTCTCACTGAAGATGTTGTCGAGTATGGTGATGAAATCTCTGAAGATGAGCTTCCCAGCTCAGCGACCAAACCTAGGACCAGAACCACAATCTGAGCTACAATATTTCTCAAATTCTCTTCTCATATTTCTCGATATTTCTCGTCAGACTGACTCTAGCCTTCAATAACCAAGCAAAACCTTCTTCTGACATTTGGTATAGTGTAATCCAGGCAACATGCTGTTCGATATTAATTGCACATGAATTTGTACACTAAATAATTCTTTGTTTACATAGGCACTGTATACTTTGAAAACTTTCTCATCCTTCGAAACTTTTCTATCCATGCATTGCTTCAATTGTTTTTTAAATATTGTTAATGAACTTGCACAACCACTTTTGCTGTCAGCTCATTCCATTTCTAATGCTTACCACACTCTGTGGAAAAGGTTGCCTCTCAGGAGCCCTTCTTTGTTTTCCCCTGCTAACACAAACTTATTCTATCTCATCTTCAGTTGGCCAACAGTGAGAAAAACACTGAGTGCATTCCCGCTATCCATGTTTCTCAAGATCTTCTACACTTCGATAAAATCCCCTCGCAGTCTCCGGTGCTCTGAAGAAAAGAAGTCCTAAATTTTCCAATCTCTCCTACAAAACATACCGTTAAATCTTGGCAATATTATTGTGAATTTATTTTGCACTCTTCCTGTTTAATAAATCATTTCTGTAGCAAGGTGATCAAAACTGAACAGAATTCACGAAATGCGACCAGAGCAACGCACCTGTGCAAATGACACATGACTTCCAAATTCGTACACTCAATGCCCTGACTGATGAAAGTCAGTATGCTGCAAGGCCTCTTCACTTCCCGTACTATTTTTGACTACAATTTCAGAGAACGATGGACCTGAACTCAAAAGTCCATCAGCTACACAAGCCCTTAAGGTACGACCTTTTACCATGAAAATCCTACTTGATTTGACTTTCCATAAATGCAAAACCTCACATTTATCTATAGTAAACTCCATTTGGCATTTCTCAGCCCATTTCCCCAGTTATCAAGGTCCTACTGCATTTTCTGTTGAACGTTCTCGCATACCATGATGCTGCCTATTCTAGTGTGAACTGTAAACTTACACATAGGCGTTGTTCAGTCTCAGCCAAATCATTGATATAGATAACCAATATCAATGGACTCAGTACCGACCCATGTCACACTCCACTAGTCACAGGCCTCCAGTCCGACAAACACTGTTAGCCACTGCTTTCTATCAGAAAGCCAATTGTGTGTACAATTTGACAGCACCCTCTGGATTCGATCCCGCTCTACCGCCCTGCTCTCAATAACCTTCTTGATCCCTCCATTCGTGAACTCAAACAAATTTGTGGGGTAAATTTGCAAGCAAAAATAAAGCCACGTTGACGATTTCTAATCAAGTCCTATATTTCCAAATGGTTGTCTATCTTATCTTAGAATTTTGTCAAGTAACGTATCTACCACAGATGGTCGACTTTCTGGCCTTTCTTTCCCAGGATTTTGTTTTCAGGCCTTCTTGAAGAAGGGCACAGAATTCGCTGTCGTCCAGTCTTCTGAGACCTAACCCGTATAAATAATTATGCAAAAATGTTAGCTAGGGCTCTCTAAAAATATCTATCATTTTGCAGGTGTCTAGTATAGATAGACCGAGAAGAGGTGAGGCCACAGTGGATATCGTACTGGGCAATGAAACGGGACAAGTTATAGATTTGGAGATAGATGAGCAATTTGCTGATAGTGACCACTATTTTGTTGCATTTTATTTCGCAATGGAAAGAGATACATATCTACCGCAGGGCATGCATTATAGGTGGGAAAGGCAATTATGATATGACTAGCAAGATTTAGTGAAAGCAAGTGCAGGGTATGGTCACAACTGCCAGTTTGAACTTGTTTCAGGAACAGCTACACCGTGTCCTTAATAAGTAAGTGCCTGTCAGGCAGTGAGGAAGGTGTCGAGGTAGGGAGATGTAGATTACTAAAAAAAAGTTGAATCTCTTGTCGAGATGATAAAGGAGGCTTATGTAAAGATGATACGTGAAGGCTCAGTTAGGGCCCTTGCGAATTACCAGTTAACCAGGAGCGACCTAAAGAGAGAGCTAAGAAGAACCATGAGGGGACCTGTGAACCTTTGGGAAGTCACGCAAAGAGAAAAACCATAACGCTTTCTATAGGTATGTCAGGAGTAAAAGAATGACAGGGTTTAGATTATGGGCAGTCAAGGATTGTCCTGGGAATTTGAGTGTGGAGTCCGAGGAGATTGGAGAGGCACAAAATGAATATTTTTCGTTCGCATTTACACTGGAAAAAAATTAGTGTTGGCAAGAAGAATACCGAGAAAAAAGGATATTAGGCTAGACGGGACTGAGGTTCAGAAGGAGGAGATATTATCAATTCGGTAATTTGTGAAAATAAATAAGTCCCTTGGACTGGATGGGATTTAGTTTAATATTATGCGGAAAGTTAGGGAGGAGATTGCAGAAAATGTGACTTTGAACATTCTGTCGTCATATTCTATAGACATGCTGCCGGAAGATTAGGGGATCTTAAATGTTGTCCCCTTGTTCAAGAAGGGAAGTCGAGACAACCCTGGAAATTACCTTACTTAGGTTTTGGGAAAACTGTTGGAAAGGATGACAGGAGATAGAACTTCTAATCATCTGGAAAGGAACAACTCGATTAGCGACCGTCTGCATGGTCTTGTAAAGGGTATGCCACGCCTCACAAGCCTTATTGAGTTATTTCAGAAGGTGGATTCGGGTAAACCGGTTAATGCGGTGAATATAATTTCAGTAAAGCGTTTGATAAAGTTTTCTGCGGTTGGTTAATGCACAAAATATGGAGGTATGGGATTGAGGATAATTTAACGGTTTGGATCAGATATTGGGTAGCTGAGAGAAGACAGAGAGATAGTAGTTGATGAGAAACGTTGTTACTACCGCTAGGATTTGTTTCGGGGCAAGTGCTGTTTGTCATTGAATGAGCTGGATGAGAACGTAGAAGAATGGGTCAGGAAATGTATGGATGACACTAATATTAGTGAAGTTATGTTCAATGGTGAAGGATGTTGCAGGTGCCAGACTGAAACAGGTAAACTGCAGAGCTGGGCAGAAATATGGCAAATTGAGTTTTACACAGATAAATGTGCGCTGATTCACTTTGGAAGTAGTAACAAGAACAATGATTACTGAGTTAATATTATGATTCTTGGTAGTCTGTATGAGCAGAGAGATTTAGGTGTCCATGTCCATATAACAATGGTATACGACAAAAAGAATATGAATATTAAGACTTCTTACGGTGTGTTAGCTTTTATTGATAGTGGGATTGAGTTTCTCAGCCACGTGAATTATTTGCAATTGTGCAAAGCACAGATGCGGCGGCACAGGTAGTATTGTATATAGTTCTCGTCGCAGTATTGTAAGAAGGTTGCGGAAGCATTAGAAAGAGCGCAGAAAACAATTTCCAGGATGTTGCCTGATGTGGAAGGAAGTTATTATGGGGAATGGCTGAGGGCCTAGAGGCTGTTTTTGGGTGAGAGAAGATGATTGAGAGGTGACGTAATTGAGACATAAAAGATGAGTGTAGGATTAGATAGGTTGGACAGTGAGATACTTTCCTTGGATGTTGATGGCTAGCACGAGGGACATAGCTCGAAATGTGAGGGGTGATAGATATAGGACAGATGTCACAACTAGGTTTCTCAGACAGAGATGAGCATGGTCGTAGAACACCCTGCATGCAACAGTCGTAGATTCACCAAATTTAAGGGCAATTAATATTCATTTGATTGGCAATGGATGGCAGCCAAATAGTCATGGTTCCATGGGCTTCGGATTGGTTTCACAGATGTGTGCAAGATTGAGTGCTGAGGAGATATACTGCGCTGTGATGTTCTGTGTTTATGAAAATACCTGTCCAGGACCAGGAGATTTTCCAAATTCATGCATTCTGATACATCAAATATCTCCTCAACTGCGATATGTACTTTGCCAAAGATAGAACCAAAAATTTCCCTAAGTTCCCAAGTGTTGATATCTTTCTCTACCGTAAACCCAGGCGAGAAATATTCATGGAGAACCTATCCCGTTTTCCCGCAGATCTGCATATTCATTATCATTTAGTCCTTGACGGATCATATGTTCTCTCTAGTTGTTGATTTTTTTCTTTACTATACTTAAATCACCTCTTTGGATTCACCTTAATCTTCTCGGCCAAATCTAGATCATGAGGCGTTTTCGCCAGACTGATGTTCTTCCTCACGTAATTCCTGTATTCCCTATTTAGCTTCAGAGATTCCTTTGATCCCAGGTGCCTGTAACTGAGATATACATCCTTTTTTTCTGTTCAAAGTCGCAATATTTATTGTCATCCTGTGTTCCGTAGTCTTGTCTGTGTTATCCTTCACCCTTCAGGTGTATGTGGACATTACACTCGAACAATCTCAGTTATAAAGTCCTCCCACTACCTGGGGGTCCATTTTGCTTGCAACAAAATATTCCAATCAACTCCTGCAAGCTTCCTTCTAAATCCATCAAAATCCACCTTGCTCCAATAAAGAAGTTGAACTGTGGACCGGTTTTGTCCTTCTCTCTAATTATTGTAAAATCTATAGAACTGTGGTCAGTCCTCCCAACGTAATCGGCCTCTGTCATTTCCATCATCTCCCACATTTCCTCTTGAATCCATGGAAGCACAAAACCAACATTAAAGTGGGCGGCAATGTTTTCTTTGAAATGAGTAATTGTTGCTCATTGTTGGGACCATCGTTGACATGGGAATAACATGTACAGTCTCTCTTTACACCCACTAAAGTTCTGCCACGGAGTGATGCGTTTCGATCTTTGAAAGAGGCTGAGTGATTTGTCCCTTGTCCTTTCCAGCTGGTTTTGTTGTGACTTTCCTTTCTGATAACATTTAAACTTCCAGGCGTACATGACTGATGAAGCTTTCAATTCTACTTCTCATGGCATGTTCGAGGCAACCAAACTTGAAAGAATATTTCACATTACTGAAATACGCCTTGTCGCAGTTCCCATTGATGCATCACGAACAGTAACTGAATCTTACCCAACCCCAAGAAGCAGGCCTTGAGATTTACCACCAGTACTCTTGAAACAATAAGAAACTCTCGAACAGGCCAGCCAATTCTTCACTAACCTTGGGAGCTGATTGTGTGAAAATTGCAAGTTTTGTCTCCCCAATTAAAACATTGACATTACTCATTAGTTATTATACGTCTATCCAACATTCTAAGACATTTTAAGATTCTCGCCACCTTCTGCCCTCATCAGTATTTCGCGAAATCACTCTACGGTTGTTTCTGTATTTGGTTACAATGCTGCTTCTTGCCTTATTCCAGTCTAACAGCACCTGAGAACAGTAGTTCAACTTTAAAGATTTATATCATTGCGATTGTATCCTTGTTGAGGCTGGGTCGCTGGATTGACAATTTTACGCGCTGAATATTGTCAACAACGAGGATTCAATACGGACATCAGCCCAGGTAAAGATCAGAAGGGATAGGCCCAGACATCTTTACAGCACACTGTCTACAATGCATAACAAGAGATAAATCACTGACTGAGCATCTGGATGTATTTGTCTGTGGTGTCTGTGCGACTGTGTATGTGTTACTGTGCATCGTTGATTTCACGTGTGTATATGCCTGTGCATGTCGTCGGTGCTGCAGTTGAGTGCACACTTGTGCGTGCTTCTGTTTGATTCATAAGTGAAATGTTTCATATGTGCGTCATGGACTCTGTCTATGTTGTGGATTTTGCAGTTATGAACGACAAGATAGCCTGTTTTATCAAATGAGGACGTCACATCTTCCAAGTAGGTTATACTGCAGGAGAATATCAGCAGAGGATGAAAGCTGTCCAGTTCTTTGTGATGGTTCAAAGTCAATAAAATGTGGCATTGGTTAACGCATACACGTCAGGTAGCATCCAAGGTTCAGGATGGTTGTCGTTCTGGGCAGGACTCTTCAGCAGTCCAGAGAGTGGTAGGGGACTCAGAAATCATTCGTGGATTTGGTGCTGGGAGCAAAGAAGTTGGGATGACGATAGGTGGACACAGGTGCGAGGTGATTATGTTACATCAATGGGAAAGGTGGAGCAGATCAGAGAATGGACAGTTGATTCCAGGATGGAGCAGTGGGAGGCTAGATTTTGAATCTGGTGAAGTTAATGTTGAGATGGTGTGCTTGTAGATCCCTGAATTGAAGACGACATATGCCTCCTTCAGTTTGTGAGTGGCCTACGTTAGGCCATGGAGGAGGCCCACGCTGGGCACGTCACTGAGGGTGATGAAATGGTTGGCCAGCTCAATCTCTGTATCCTGGGCCCATCGTAATTGTGCTCATCTCCATGTACCCTAACTCATTGTTTTTGAAACGTTTCAATAAAGCTGATGAGTGCATTGCTAACATCCAGGAATATGTGTCTAATTTCAGATTGTGACGATTTGTACCATGTTGCCATCGAGGGCAATGGTCAGAAACGGCATAGACAGGTTCACCACTGTCAGCTCCATATCAGCCAACTTCATCGAATAAGTATCACGAGACAATGGCAAAATGGATAAATTGACAGCACTCTGGAGATAGGACTGGAGCATGGATCTATTTGTCAAGGTGATTCCGGAGTAGATACAAATTGAATGGGTCTCAATCTGCTCGCTAAGATCCCATGATTCTTTGCAAATCTAGAATTATAAAATGACAGCAAGCCCAATGCTAAGCATTGCCAATTGCTGCAAACACCCGTCCAACTCACTCGTTCTTCATGGAAGAAATTCTGCTGACCTGACCCAGTGTGGCATCACGTCATTACAGACACACAGCGATATGATTGATTCTCGAGACAACTAGGGAGAGGCAATAAATGATGGTCCCAGTCAGCAGGTCTCATGGGCCATGAGAAAAGGTTGATTTTCACTTTTCTGAACCTTTCACCTGATCTGCAGCTGTTTATTTTGAACTGTGTGTTCTGCTTGTCAAACATTTACCTCGCGCACGGAACAGATTGCCAGTCTGCTTGTCGCCGTGGAACGAAGTTATTAAGATGGCCACGATCGAGTCACTTTATTGTTCATTTCACAAAGTAACATTGAAACGATGAGCAGGAGCAGGCCATTCTGTCTAAAGACCCTGCCGCAATATTCAATATTGTCTTGGCTGATCATTCAATTCAATCCCATTTCCCTGCTTTGTCCCAATGCCTTTTGATGCATTTAACTCCAAACACCACGCATAACGCCTTCTTATTAAATGACACTTTAAATATTATATCATATCATATCATATTATATTAAGTTACATTCTATTTTGTTATATCATAGCATATCAGTTCATATCATATCACGTCAGGCTCAGGAAGCTTTATCTAATCTCAAATTATTTCATTGAGTTGCATTGTTTAACGCTCAAATCGCAGTGCATAAGGCAGTCAGGCTTGACTCCACTCTCGGTACATTGCCTGTGTTGAGTTTGCACATTCTGCTGATATCTGCAAATATCTCCATCTGCCACGATGGAATTCCAACCCCTGTTCACGTCGGGGTTTAGTTTGCCGTCTGTATTGAACCTCATGAAATATTTTCATTGTACCAAGCACCACATCCCCAGTGCTAAAAATTGCAGGAAGAATTGGCAATCACTTACTCGCCAGGGGCAATGGAACAGTCCACCGATTGTAGCGGGAAGGGATTTCTCGTTTGAATGTGCTGTTGTTTCACACACAGTCGAAAGATGTGCATGTTTTTTGGATTGGTCAAGATAAACTCTCAAGTAAAACAAGAAAATGCAGGTTAGGTGCATAAGCCATGAGAAGTTCAGAACTATCGAGGTAGGGTAATGGTGTAGTCTGGCTGGGATGCTCTTTGCACTGTCAGTGTGAACTTGCTGGTATCTGGAATAATGAGTTTAGTGATGATCATGAATCCATTGTTGATGTATGAAAAATGCATTTGAATCACTAACCTCCTCTTGGGAAGTAAACTGCTCTCCTTATCTGCTCTGGTTTACATGTGCCCTCTGGGCAATAGGCATGGGTAATTTATGTTGATTTGGCGAGCGTCACCCTTACCCTGTGAATTAATTCAAACTAAGCAAAGTGGCCTGCTCCTACACTGCAATGCGTCTCTGATATTTTATTTTATGTTTGGGCACATTCTCCTTTCCTGTTCGTATCTTGAAGTTTTCAATAAGGTCAACTCTAAAGCTTGCAAATGTGAGGGAAAACAGAATGGATTAGTTCAACCTCTCCTCATAACTTTACCGTTGAATTCCAGGCAAAACCTATTCCGTTTCCATATGTTTCCACGCCCACGGCACCGAAGTACAAATTGACTTGCTCTTTCTGTATGTGAGTCACTTGGCGCAGAGTATTGTGGAATAACCAGTCCTATCTGTAAAGAGGACTCCAGACACACAGAACTTTTGATCTCACTGACGTTTCTGATCTCTCATGTGACTCCAAACCCTGCAATGTGACAAATGATAACACGTTATGGATCTGCACCTGAGTCAAGAAATGAGCACTGCATTCATGACTGACATGCTCTGTCTCTGCACGTGATTCTAGGCCCAAAGGATTGAGATCAACACTCACTTGCAGTTCGCTATTTGTGACTTGTACAATATATAATTCCAGGCCAGAAGTACAATCAGTTCCACTGACTTGCTCTCTGTTGACATGTTGCACTGGACCACGGTGGGCGGCACGGTGGCACAGTGTTTAGCACTGCTGCCTCACAGCACCTGAGACCCGGATTCAATTCCCGACTCAGACGACTGACTGTGTGGAGTTTGCACGTTCTCCCCGTGTCTGCGTGGTTTTCACCGGGTACTCCGGTTTCCTCCCACCATCCAAAGATGTGCGGGTCAGGTGAATTGGCCATGCTAAATTGCCCGTAGTGTTAGGTAAGGGGTAAATGTAGGGGTATGGGTGGGCTGCGCTTCTGCGGGTCGGTGTGGACTTGTTGGGCAGAAGGGCCTGTTTCCACACTGTAAGTAATCTATTCTAATCTAACCCATGTCTACCATTTACATGTTCAATGTCTGCATAATCCAAGTACAGCGCTACTGTGGTTTTCATTGATCTGCTGTAAAACCTGATGTAAATCCAAAACAAAGCAATATTATGGTTTCCATTGACATGTTCTATCGCGACATGTAACTCCAATTTCAAAGCACTGTTTTTCCCACTAACATGTTTTGGACACAAATGTAACTGTAGATCCACAGCATCGTGTTTGCTGTTGACCATTTTTGAGTCTTCATGCCGGTGTGTCTGACCTACGCTGGGCTGACATATATATACAGGCCATATCACAGTGTTGAACACTCATCTGCTGTATTTCTGCATTGACTACATACCGGAAGGGCTCTGGTTATCACCGAACTATTCCATTTCTAAGTTTTACACGAGACCCAAATCACTCTTGTTCCCACTGGTCTAATCTGTCTCTGCATGTATCTCCTGGCCAACGTCACCTTGGTTTTGACTTAACTAATCTGTGTTTGCATGCGTGTACAGAAGTATAGTACAGTGGTTAACACTGACCTGTGGTTTCTAGTCACATGACACCAGACTATCCTCATTTTTGGGTCCTATGATACTGCTCTGATCTTAAATGTAACACCAGGACCAAAGACCTGTGGTTACGACTGGGATGATCTGTGTCTGCATGTGACCACAGACAGTTAGCATTGTGGCAACCACTGACCTATTATATTGTCACACGTGACACCATGCCCACAGCTCTGTGGTTACGTTTGACCTGGTCTGGGTTTACAGATTAATCCAGACCGTTGCACAGTGATCCATGTTAACCTGTTTTGAACCATTATGTGACTGCAGATCTTAAGCACTGTGTTTATTAACGAAATGTTGAGTCTCCCCTTGTGTCCACAAATCCACAGCAATTTGGGTTAGGACTGACCTGCTCAATCTCTGCATTTCACTCTCGACCAACGGCACTGTGGATCATATTGAACTCTTCTAGACACTACATGTGACTGCAGATCTTTAGCACTCTGGTTACCACTGACCTGTGATGTCTCGAACTGAAACTCGGAGCCCACAGCTCTGTCCATATCTCTGCCCTGTTGTGGGTCAACATGCGACGCCAGATATTCAGTGTTGTGTTTGTCACTGACTTGTTGTGTCTCTACATGTGAATCCAGAACCACAGTACTTAGTGACCACTGACAACTCTGTCTGTACACGTGACTCTAGATCCACAACACTGTCCAAATATTAAGCAGATTTGACACGCAACCTTCAGATCTGGAGTCAGACGCGCTACCCGTTGCGCCACAAGCTCGCTAAAATGCCAGTCTTGCAGAACTATATTCGCAACTATTTTGTGTTCTCTAGTTCGGTCCGGCAACAGCTGTGTATTAACCATTGACCTGCTCTCGACCTACCCGTGATTTCAGACCTGCAACAGTGCAGGCATCATTAATTTGCTCTCTCTTCACGTATGACTGTGGACCCACACACAGTGGCTGCCACTATCCAGCTCTCTCTCTGCACGTGATTCTATAAAAACAACTCTGTGTTTACCATTGATCTGCTGTGCCTCTGTATACCAGCCCCAGGCCAAAATCACTGTGATTAACATTGACTTGATCTGGGTCTATAAGCGACTACAGACCAAAGTGCCATGGTTACTATTGACAAGTTCCATCTCTACATCTCTACGTAGAACTGATGACATAGGCAGGGAAAGGGACTGGGATGTTAGGTAGGTATTCAATGAGCCAGGGTGGAAGCTTTTCGGAAACCTAAGGAGAATTCCAAAAATGGTATGGCTCGTTTGTTAACCCTGCCAAGTGCAAGTGAGGAGAAGAGGAAGGGAAAGTTTAGTTGACCACTTATAGAAAGCCACTGCGCAGGAGAGATGGATTCAGACACTTCGATTATTGGAAGTCAAACTGGTGTAGGTGGTAATTCTGCAAACGCATGATCTACACGTAATTCATAGTGGCACCAGTGTCCTTGGGTTGGGGGTGGGGGGCCGGTGGATTTGCAAACGCTCTTCGGAGGGTTTAAATTAATTCAACAGACGCTCGACATCAGAGTCGACAGGTGCGATGCTGGATTCCACAGGTCAGGCAGCACCGGATGAGAAACAATGTCCACATTTCGAACATCAGCTCTTCAACAGGAATGATGAGTGGCCTGAGGGCTGAGACATAAATAGGTGTGGAAAGGGACAGAGGGAAGATAGCCTGGAATTCGATAGATCCAAGGATGTGGGGGTGATGGTTATATTACAGGAGAATGGAGTCTAGATTAGAGTGGTGCTGGAATAGCACAGCAAGTCAGACAGCATACGAGGAGCAGGAAAATCGATGTTTCGGGCCAGTGCCCTTCATCAGGAATGGAGGATGGAGTGGATAGTTGGGAAGTAAGATGGACAAGGGCAATTTAAGACAGCGGAAACACATTGGGGAGATCTGGAATAAGATGGTCGGAGGTAAAATTAAGAAACTGGTGAAGCCTGTATTGATCCCGTGTGTCTGCAGCATCTATGGCGGAAGAGGAGGCGTTCTTCCGCCGGGCGTCAGGTGGAGGAAGTCTAGGATTTCCATGTCCTTGGCGGAGTCGGAGGGCATGTTACAATGTTTGGCCAGAGTGCGGTCATTGGTGCATATGTCGAAGAGGAAAGGATGGACAAATAAGTTTGTATACGATAGCAAAGTCCATGGAAATGTGGCCAATGCGGCAGAATGATACATTATTCAGAGGGCCATAGATAAGCCGCTGAGCTGGGCTGAGAGGTGGAAAATGCAGTTTAATGTGGAAAAGTGTGAGATGATTCACTTTGGAAGGAGTAACAGGAATAGAGCGTACTGGGTTAATGATAGCGTCGATGAGCACAGAGATCTCGGTGTCCATGTGAATAGGTCCCTTCAAAGTTGACACCCTGGTTGACAGAGTTTGCAAAAAGTTGTACCGTGTGGTACGTTTTATTGGTATAGTTCTTGTGTTCCGAAGCCATGAGATCATCTTGCAGCTGTACAAAACTCTGGTGCAGCCGCATTTGCTAATTGCATACAGTTCTAGTTGCCACGTTATGCGAATGATGGAGAAGCAATAGAAACGGTGCAATGGAGGTTTAGCAAATGTTGAATAACTCCACGACAGCGTCTGGTTGCTTCTTCAACAATGCCTGCTGACGAATTACGAACACTTTTTCAGTGTGTTCTCCCCCTCAATGGTTCATTCACCTCCTGATGCAAGTCAACCCTGCCATCAAGTTTCCACCCTGTTTGCAAAATGTGGATAGAATTGACACAAATTGTGTTTCTTTTTCGTGTTCGGCAAGCATTCAGGATATATTTTGGCTCCTGATCCGAGCAGGTGTGACTCTCAATTTCCATCCCATTCTTCGAGCTCAGAACGCGACAAAACGGTGATTCTCGGTGTGATGCAACAGGGTGATGCCTAACTCCCCTCTGAGGGAAACATCACATCTCCTAATTCTTCTCCAAAGAAAGGGTGCAGAATGATTCAGCAACTATGTCTGCAGGCTGTTGTTTGTGTGTGATCGACCATAGAATCATAGAGTCAAAGAATGTAGGCGAGGCACTTCAGCCTAATTGAGTCGGCATCGTGGCATGCAAAACAAAAGCTACACATTCCACAACTTAGCGCTTAGCGTTCAATGTTTGGGCACTTCATGTGGGTGATTCAAGAGCTTTTCAAAGATTGCGAGGCTTCCCAGCTGAACTGCACGCCCAGTCAAATAATTCCAGATCCCACAATACTCCCGTTGAAGCATTTTCCCCTCAATGCCCTTCCAAAACTTTTGCCTTTTAATTTCAAATTATGCCACCTGGTTGTTGACCTTTCGAATGTGGGGAGCTGTTTATTACTGCTCACTCTGTCCGTGGCCGTCAGAATCTTGGTCACCTCAAATAGTTCTCCCCGCTACCTTCTCTGCTTCAAAGCAAACAACCCGAGCAGATCTTGCTTCCCTTTGTCGCTAAACTGTTCCATAGAATATAAAACCGTACAGCACAGGAACGGATCTTACTTCCCACCATGCTACCATTTTCGACTCATTTAATCTGCCTCCTCATGGTTTGCATCCCTCTATTCTCTGTCCGTTCATGTGTCAATCTAAAAGCATTTTAAACTTTGCTATGATATCCACTTCTGTCACCTCCCCTGGCAGTGTGGTCCAATGACCTACAGCCCTCATTTCAAAGAATACAACTTCCTTCGTATATTTCCATAAATTGTATTCCCGTCACCTTAAATCTATTTGCACCGGTATTGGACATATCCACCCTTGTGGAACAAAACTCTCCACCTGGCAAACTATCTTCACATGTTTTTTTTATTCTGACACGTCGCCCCTCCTCCTCCCATACTCTCACGGAAACGACCTAATTTTTTGCAGTCACTCCTTGCAGCTAAACCTCTCCTATCCTGCCACACCACTTTTGGAGCCGACCCAAAGTATCCATGTAATTCCTCCGCTGTGGTCATCAGGACTGAATATAGTCTTCCGTGTAACCAAAGACCTGCACAGCATCAAAGCTACGACAGTGACAATGCCATCGCGCTTTCTTGCCTTTTTTGTGAAGGCTGCCCTCCTCGCTTTCTCTCTGTTAAATGAATGACCTGAATGGGAAACGAGCCTTGGAAATTCATTTTTCCTGGTATCATTCAGGTTAATTCACGTCTCTGAGAAAGCAGTGTGCCTGGGCTCATTGGATTGACACCATGAAATGAAGCCTGAATTGAAGAGATGACGGATCTCTCCAATCGGAAATACAAATATTTTCCAGTGCTGTTATGGTGTATGTTCTTCATCACTGGCAAGAAACGCATGCAGCAGACTTCTAAGTGTGGGCATGCTCCTTCATTCCGAACTGAAACAATTTCACCACAGGGTACTTCACTGTAGTAGCTTCTCCCTAAAACACATGGAATGAATGTGTCGAGGAGACAGAAGAAATGAGAAAAATATTTTTAATGACACCATTCAAGATAGGAAGCTATCATCCTTTGGTCTCACTGAGAAGCACAAAGCTAGAAGAATGCAGATTGCTTTTCCCGTTACTATGTGGATGTGTTGAGGTCGGGAGAGTGCTCATTGCTTGAAATGGTTTCTACTAATTGTTTGTGAAGACCAGACCTGTGTTAACTGCTGAGGCTCTGGCCTGAGATTGATATAGGCGATTGAGAACTAATCAGTTTGTTCACACTGTGTAGACATTTAGGAAGAGGGACTGCAATGCTCCCGTGCGTTTGCCTCAGGAAGTGAGACGTGATCGGAAACTTTCGTTGGCATAAAAGTGAACGGATCCGCTGGTCTGTAACTCAGTGCCTTCATTATTCAGAGAACTGTTCGAATTTGCAACCCGATGCCAGGGACAGAGGTCCAAGCAGATTCGACAGTTGGATTCAAAAGGGAATTTTATATTCATTTGAAGAGGATGATTTGAGAGGGATGTGGAGGTAGAGTCAGAGAATAGTGATAACTGTGCATCTCTCACAGGAGCTGGGCCAGAAACAATGGATTGAATGGTCGCGCTGTGAAATGGAAAATGGAATGATTCTTATGTGATGGACAGCTGACCAAGCCTTGTTCAACGAGGGGTGTTTCAGACTAATCTCAAAGAAGGAGATAGACGTGGATAATGTAATGTTGTTTAGGGTGCAACAGACATCTTGAGGCGTGGCCAATTCAGACAGATTTATGAATACAACATAGATTAAAAAAAACTGGACTGAGAGGAAAGCAATATCATGAAGTTTTCAAACTGCAACCACTGCAGATATCAGACCAAAAGACGGAGGAGCAGGCGTAGGCTGTACAGGCCAACGACTCTGTTCTGCCATTCACTGAGATTGTGAGTGATCTCATCATCCACAATCCAATTTCCTGCCTTATCTCAATACTTCATCGATCCCATTGCGGCTTGAAAAGTCTGTCTGTGTCATCTTTGTACATACTGAATTTTTCAAGCTCGACAGCTCTCTTGCGTAAAGAATTCCCTGGATTTGCAAGAATCCGATCGAAGAAACTCGGCCTCAACACTGTATTAAATCGTTGCCACGTTGTTTTGAGATGATGCCGTCTGATCCTAAACTCTGCGACAAGGGCAATCAACCTCACATCAGTTTAACGGCGAAGTCCTTCATTCATTCTTCAATAACCCGCTTCGTATTCTTCGAAACCCCAACGCGTTCTCATTCAAACTAATGAACCTCTCCTGTGAAGTCAGTCCCTCCATAACTGGCATCAGAACTATGAACTTCCTGTGGTCTGCCTTTCTTCAGATAACGTACTCGAGACTGTTTACAATATTCCAATTGTGCTGATTAGTGTTTTGGTTTTCCTTTAATGAAGCATCCTACTTTTTAAATCCAATCCATTTGTAATTAAAGTCCGGCAAACCCATGTTTCTAATAAAACAAATCTGGTGAAGTGTTTGCAAATCCATCTGCTACAGAGATGTTATAACACAACTTTGGAACAGGTAGAATTTGAACCCTCCCTTGCTCCACGACATCCCACGATCTCTGCGGTGTCACATTACAATCACAAATCTGACAGCAGGGCTTTGTGAAGGGCAGGTCATGCCTCACAAATATTATTGAGTTATTTGAGGAGGTGACGAGACTGGTTGTCGACCAGTGGATGTGGTGTATATGGACATTAGCAAGGCATTTGATAGGGTTCCCCATAGTCGGCTCATTCATAAAGTCAGGAAGTATGGGATAAAGTGAAATGTGGATATCCGGATTCTAAATTGGCTGGCTGGCAGAAGATAGAGAATGATTGTAGATGGAATGTATTCTCCCTGGAGGTCAGTATTGTTTGGCGTCCTGCAGATCTCTGTTCATGGACCTCTGCTCATTGCAGTTTTTGTAAAAGACTTGAATGAAGAGGTTGAGGGGTGTGTTAGTAAATTTGCAGATTACACAAAGGTTGGAGGTGCTGTCAATAGTATGGAGGACAACTGCAGGCTGCAGTAGACAGGATGCAGAGCTTGGCTGAGAAATGGAAGATGGATTTCAATCTGGAAAAAATGCGAAGTGATCATTTTGGAAGTTCGAACTCGAATGCTGAATATAGGATTAAAGACAGGATTCCTGGCAGTGTGGTGGAGCAGAGGGATCTGGGTGTTCAAATACATAGGTCCTTCAACATTACCACCCAAGTTGATAGGTTTGTTAAGAAAGCGTATGGTATTTTGGCTTTCATAAACAGAGGTATCGAGTTAAAAGCCGCAAGGTTTTGCTGCAGCTCTACAAGTACCTGGTGAGACCACACTTGGAATATTGTGTCCAGTTCTGGTCGCCCTACTATAGGAAAAATACAGATACTTTGGAGAGAGTGCAAAGAATTTTTACCAGGATGTTGTCTGGACTGGTGGACTTGCCTTATGAGGAAAGTTTGAATAAATTCGTACTTTTCTCTCTGGAGAGAAGGAGGAAGAAGCAGGACCAGATCGAGGTGCACAACATAACGAGTGGCATTTATAGAGTCAATACCAAGAGACTTTTCCCCAGTGCATGATTGACTGTTACGAGGAGTCGTGGTTTGAAGGTATTCGGAGGAAGGTATAAATGAGACGTGAGAGATAGGTTCTTTATGCAGACAGTTGTGAATGAATGGAATGCGTTGCCAGCTGTGGTGGTGGAAGCAGAGTCATGGGGACATTTAAGCGACTGCTGGACATGCACATGGGAATGAGTGAGTTGACGGGTGTGTATGATAAGTTACTATATTTTATATTTGGATTAAATCTCGGCACAACGTCGTGGGTCAAAGGGCCTGTTCTGTTTTCTATGTTCTATGGTATAGGTTACGTTTACATCCCTGCCTTTCCCTGTTGACGCCCGGAAGACTTTGATTAGACTAGCTATTCAATTTCAGGATTCCAACGATGAAACACAGAAATGTGTCTAATCACTTGTTATGACCTTGTAATGATCCCCTTCCAGGTCTTGGTCTCCTTCCCGATGTCTTTGCAGAGTGAATGATTTTGGTTGGGGGTACTCCCAACGTAACACTACGGGCAATTTAGCATGGCCAATTCACCTGACGCGCACATCTTTGGACTGTGGGAGGAAACCCACGCAGACACGGGGAGAACGTGCAAACTCCACACAGTCAGTCGCCTGAGGCGGGAATTGAACACGGGTCTCTAGCGCTGTGAGGCAGCAGTGCTAACCACGTAGTTATACAGAGTTATTCTGTAGCTAAGTCTGTCAATCGACAATAGAAGCAAATCCAAAATGACAGAATCGCTACTGTGTGGAAGCAGACGATTCGGCCATCGTTTCCACAGCGACTGTCTGGAGACCATCCCAGCCAGACCCACCACCATACTTTGATACTCTTACCTTGCGTTTCCTACAGCAAATCCACATATCCTGAATAATGTTGGAGTGTGTGAAGAAAGCGAATTCCCCAGAGGCAACGCACGGCAATGCTGGGTAAATGTTCAAACGGCCAGGCACCCATGGGCGGAATCGAAACAAGTTTGTTGGCACTGTGAAGCAGCAGGGTTAGCCATTGATCCATCGTGCCACGCAATAACCTCGCACAATTTATTGCACAAATATTTTGGAAAATAACAAAAATTCCACAAGAGCAGAACAATGGAAGAATTCCAAATTAGTGAATATAATTTGGAAATGTACAGCTTGACGAATGTTTGTGAGGGGCAGATGAT
Source organism: Hemiscyllium ocellatum (assembly GCF_020745735.1). Lineage (NCBI taxonomy): Eukaryota > Metazoa > Chordata > Chondrichthyes > Orectolobiformes > Hemiscylliidae > Hemiscyllium > Hemiscyllium ocellatum. The sequence continues at coordinate 191,732 of NW_026867544.1, forward strand.
GCTTCAACAGCCTTATGGAATGATTTGAGAAAGTGACAAAACACTTTCATTAGGGGATAGCAGTTGATGTCGAAATGAATTTCAGCATGGAGCTTGCTAATTCAGAAAGTAATGACAAGAGGGCTACAGGAAAATTGGCTGCCCGGATTAAGTTTTGGCTGTCCCACGAAAGAAATAAAGTGGTTGTAGATAGAAGGGTAAAATATTGGTACAATATTGAGATTCCAAGGGCCTGTACTGTGCTTTAAAGTTCTGTACTGTGTTATATGTATATCGTTAAATGAAAGTGATGCAGGCTTGATAGCTGAATGGTATCTTTTCTTGTCTGACCTGAAAATACAGACACAAAGGTTATTTTTCCTACTTCAGTCAATTCTCTCACTCTCTCTCTTTCACTCTCTCTCAGTTTCTGTCTCCCTGTCCCTTCATGAGGTAATATCAATCATACTGGGTGAAACATATGTTTACTTTCTGCCGCCCGTGCTGATGGAGCTGTCAACATAATACGCACAAGATGCAGTCAATTCTTCTGACGTGTCATTATTACTGATGATGTACCTCTTGACCTTATAAGCTTGCGAACTGACTTTGGCTCAGAGACGTGAGACAGTCAGTGGAGAATGTCGAAGGCACCACTCTTAGCACTCGGTGTACTGATGCTTGGACAGTCCATTGTGTCTGACGCATTTTTCGATCCTCCAGAATTCGAAGGTCAGTATTTTTCCTCCCATTGCACCATTCGTAGATATATGAGAAGGTCATTCATTCCCTTCATGCCGACATCACCGAATACTGTTTCAGCACTGAGTCATGTCCAAAATTCATTTCTTTCGTTGAAACTTCATTCACTTTCACCAAATAAGATCAATGCTTTCCTGTTTATCAGAATGATTTTCGCAATTTATTCATGCACAATCTTCTACTAGTGCCATTCCTGTCAGTCGTCTGCACATCCATCATTGCCTTCTCCTGACCTCATCCATTCCCTTTTCTGTGTGTGATACCTGGGCCATCCCCTTACTTTGATACTAGGCTTTTCAATATTACAACTCTTAACCCTTCTAACAGAAATCTGAAGTTTGAATCCCAAAGATAGGAGACTTGTTCCGGCACAGAAGGCGACCATTTAGCTTTGATCTAATACCAGTTCAAATGTTGATAGTGCTTCGGAGCATGGAATAATTAGTTATTTGAAATTTATTCTTAAAGGAATCTACTACAAAAGAAGTAATTGTTTCAGCAACCGTAGGTGACATCAGTAAGACTGCCGTTTGAATATGCTGGACAGTTCTGGTCGCCTTACTTGAGAAGGTATGCAGTCGTTAAGGAGGCAAATCAGAGGAGGTTCAGTCAATTGAGATAAGTAGTGAATATTTTGCTAATGAAGAATATTGTGGCAGTTAAACCCTCTCATCTCCCAATAGTTAGAAGAATGGGTGGAGCGGAATTCAGAATCTGCAAAACGATAAATGTGATTGATAAAATTGACAGGGAAGGGATGATTCTTCAGATCCGCTTATGAAGAAAGTTAAAACATTTAGAGCCTCTAATCTCCCAGTAGTTAGAAGAATGAGCAGAGATTAAATCAGAGTTTGAAAAATGCTAAGTACGATTGATAAAGTCGATGTAGAACGGATGGTTCTTCAGATCGCAATGTAGAAGGCCGGGTACTCGTTTTAGAATGAAGGGTATAGATTGAAAGCAGATGTGAGGAAAAATCACTTTTCTCAAGGTGTCCTCAATCTGTCCAACTCACTGACGCAGAATGCAGTTTATGTCGGGACATTAAGTAAAGATAAAGAGAACGAGGACAGTTTTTTTTTAATGACAACGGGTTGAAAGGAGGCCACTGGAATATGGAGTTGGGGTTGAGATAAGTTTAGCCATGATTGCATTAAATTAGCGCAGGCTTGAGGGTTTGACTACCTTTCTCCTTTTCGTCGTTCTTCTCCTCTCAAACAATATAGTCGATTTTAATTATCAGACACTGACATAATCCCTGAACCCTTCCCTCCAGCAACACCACTCTGTAGCGTCGACAATGCAGAAATGATTCAAACTGTTCCCTGCATGCAGTGTTTAATTGGACCGCCTCTGCCAAGTAGCACTCACAGATTTGATCATGTTCTTCTGTGTGTATATTCGAGCAATGTCCGTATTTTAAAAGCATTTGATTTTGAGTTATTTGATGGCAGCCTACCATCTCCCTACCTTTTAGCACTACCAGACTTCCAAAAGTCTCGTGCAACTGTTTTCCACCAATTGCAACTGGTTAAAACAATGGCTTAGGAACAATGAATGTGGAAAGTTGTAACAGGGCATTTCGATGATTTCGACGCAATTGGGGAAAAGAAAAATATGGTTTGTTGAAGCATCATGTTTTGAGGAAACTGTTTGAGGTAATTGACAACACAAGTTGTAGAGAAAGGACAACCTTTGGACGTGGTTTAATTAAATTTCAAGAAGGCTTTATGCAATGTCTTCCACTGCGCAAATAGAATGGACAACGTGCAAGGGCGGCATGGAGAGAAGAATGACGTGTTTGGTAGTTAGTAGACAGGAGCTAACTTGGGACGGATTCATCTTTACAATTCGTGAGACAGAACGTTACCGGTTGGAACCTGAAATGTTTACTGCATTTAGAAATCGTTCAGCCGCAGAGATATGAGATACATTTTCAAATTTTGTGGACAGCAGAAAGATCGCCCGACAGAAAAATACCTCAATAATACAGCTCTTCACATAAGTTGAGAATTGAGTTTCACCGAAATAAGTTTAGGAAAGGCATTTTGGAAGAAGAATCAAGACAGGAGTGTAGTCGTGACTTCTGGGTCATGACGAGGCTCAAAAGAATAGAGGTATCTTCGCGTCCTTGTCCATATGTTTATGGTACAATTAAAAACGACCGTTTCCATTATCATTCGGGATATTGACATTAAAAGCAGAAGAATATATTTGACCTGCACAGAACTTTAATTTGGGCACAGCTGAATTTTGTTAACATCTCTGTGTTAATTCAGCAGTCTTTTATTCTCAAACTATGGCCTCCAGTTCTAGATACCGACGACGTGAGGAAACATCAGCTCGATCTTAACTTTGTATTTATTTTAGGCAGCTCACACAGACTCTCAGAGTCATACACTTGAGTGAATTTAGTTTCGTGAACGTAGAAATAAATGCAAGAGGAGGTATTCAATGATTAAGTGTCACAGGGCATTGTTGATACGACATCTGGAGTGCAGATCATTAAACAAATTTAAATATGCAGATGACTCGAACCTTGGGAGAAATGAAAACTATGGGGCGGATATTGCAGAGATCCAAAAATGCACTGGAAAATTGTTAGAGTTGGCAGGGAAGAGGTTGACACATTTCAAGACATGGAAGTGTGAGGTGATGCAAATTGTAGGATGAATACCGAATGGTAAAATAAAAGTGGGAGTGGGTGGTCTGAAGTTAAAGAGGGCCAGGCGCAAATGAACATGCTTGTATCTGCGCACAGATAATAGACTCAGGCTGGACAGAGGGTGCGAACGGCAAACAAAGAATAAATTACGTGTGACTGCCCTCATTGGAGAGAAGACGGCTGAGAGGATATCAGGCGGATGGTTTCAGAATCATGACACAACGCTTAATGGAGTACATAGGGAGAAGGCTTTACCATTTATAAAAGGAACAAAAACGAGGGGGGCGTACAGTTAAAGTGGTGTGTAAATGAAACAGTACTGAAGTGAGGACATTTTGTATTCACCCTGCGATTACTAGGGGTCTGGAATGCGTGGCTTGGAAGAAAATGCAAGGCAGGTTAAATTAAAACCTTCAAGATGGAAGTTGGGTGTTTGTTGGGAAGGAAATAAAATGCAGATTTCTGAGAAAATAACCTAAACATTTACAGGTGACAGAACAGAACTGTAAACAGCGGGTCAAATAGCATCGGAGGCGCCCTAAATAAAATGGGGGATTCTTTGACATTGGAATTCTAACGTCTCCCTCTGGCTTCCACCGACCAGAACAGACATATAAAAGTATCCTTATTTCCTTACAGTGTATAACAACGACTGTGAAAAAGTTGGTGGAATGTGCTCGGTCAATGTGTGCACAGCACTTCAAGTGGAATCTGTCGTGAGGCTGTGCCCGTTTGAACAACACTGTTGTAAGAATCGGCGATCTCAGAAAAGCCATCGGGACCCTGACTTCATTTGGTGATTGCGTTGACTGCGAAGGCTATGAGTGGTCGGACTCCGAAACAGCTTGTTCCTTGAGAGTTGTAAATTAAAACCGGCTGAATTGTAAACCACACCTTGTTCATGTCCCATTTCTTGCCACATAGTCACGCCTGGGAAACGTCAGGACGTCTGGAAGTTGCAACATAGAGAGAGAAGGAAGTAGAGTTAACATTTCAAGTCTGGTTGAACTTTTATGTAGAGAGAAATGCAACTGTTCTTCCCGCAAATATGACAGAGAGGAGAAGAGTGAGCGAGAGAGAGAGAAAGGGGGAGAGAGAGAGGGAGAGACAGAGACATAGACAGACACAGAGAGGGAAAACACAGAGGGAGAGGCATTGTTCAACTCATGGGATGAAAATTAATCGCGATTGCAGAGGAATGAGGTTGGAATGAAATCAGTCATGATCGGGGATTTCATTTAAAGTGACAGAACATTGAGAGACCTGTATAGAATGAACATGGCGATGATGTATCCGTGAATAGGAAAGGCTGGGATCCGAGGGCACAGCGTGAAAGTAACAGTTCAACCCTCTTGAAGTGATTTAAGGCAGAATGTCTTCATCGAGAGGATGGTGATTCTTAAACGCATTGCCACCGAAGGCTGTGCAAGCCAGGTCATTGAGTGCATTTCAGTCAGGAATCGATCGGCTCTTGGTTGGTAAGACGATCATTGGTTATGTTGTGGGTGAGGGATAGGTGGACGGAAAAAGCCAGGTGTTGAGAAACCTATCAGCTTTGATCAAAGGTTGGAGCAGACTCAGGGGCAAAATGGTTAAAATTTGTATCTATGTTTCACAATCTTGTGATTTTGTGGAATGGAGCAGCAGGCTTGAATGTCCAAGTCGCCGATACTATCCCTGATGCCTGTATGTGCTGCTCGTCAATTCAGATGCAGCTCAACGTTGTCAAATGTCAATGCTAATAAAAGGGTGCGAGTTGTGGATGAACAGCAAGAGAGTACCACACTGTTCGAGAGCTCACGCTGAGAAACGATCTCACTGTCAGCAGCTTTACATCGTGGGAGCGCCGTTCTATCGGAGGGTCAGTGTAACGTGGATGGAACGGAGAGTCAAGAGGAATGACAGGCCGCCATGAGCTGACATTGCACGAAATACAGTAATGTGTAATTTGTCAGTAATGAAAGACCACCAATCACTCTCTCGGACGGGCTGCACTGACGTCTGCACTCAAGACTGGAAAGCCAGATCTGGTGTGGCACCGCACTGTGGCAGACTCAGTCCTGATGCAATCCTGCACAAACACACAGTCAGTCGAACGTGAGAGCGATGTGCAGGTGATTTAGTCTGGAACAAACATTGCAGGGTCAGAAGCAGGGAATTGCGGATGGGCTGCTCTGCACCCCGCTCTGAGAAAAAAACTGGGACGTGAGCAAGCGGTTGAACCACACGAGAAAAGGGCACTATACACTTCGCATAATGCTGCAGCTTTTGAATGCATGTGAATAACTGTGTGTGTGTGTGTGTGTGTGTGTGTGTGTGTGTGTGTGTGTGTGTGTGTGTGTGTGTGTGTGTGTGTGTGTGTGTGTGTGTGTGTTTATAATAAAATGCTGTCCAAACATTTTATTAAAAGTCGATCAGAAATCCGTTTTAATGCAAGGAGACGTTAGGGACATATATCATCTGAGTGGATTCACTCGTCACATGTAGGCAAGTCTGGCTGTCCAGCATGTATTGCCTGCCACTAGTTTCCACCATAACAAGGTGGCTGCGAATGTTTACTGAACAGCTGCTGTCCATGTGCTTGCGGTAGACTCACAGTGCTGTTTGTGAGGCCATTCAGGAATGCAATCCAGTGACACAGAAGGAACGGTCTCGTTGGATTGGAGCATCGTCACTCAGCTATCCATCACATTATGGCCTTGTTTCAAACATAGACATAAGAACTGAATTGCAGAGGTGATGGGACAGTGACAGGTCTTAACATGGAGATCGCTTTCAACTCCATGAGCAAAACTGGAACAAATGGGTATCAAGAGGAAAATGCTCGAGTGGTTGGGCTCTTCCCCTGAAGATAGGCCAAATGACGATGTTGTTGCAGGGCAGTAATCTCAGTTCCAGAAAATCGCGACATGTTTTCCTCAGGATAGTGTCCATGTAGAAATTATCTTCGGGTAGTCTATCAGAATGACATTAGTGGGGATGTTGCTGATGACCGTGCAAATTCCATCAACATTTGCATCTTTGTAGGTAAGGAAACAGTCATTTTTTTTAAATTGCAAGATCTGTACGATGTCTAGGCTAGGTTGACAAGTGATAGTGCGAATGTGAGCACTGCTGATGCTGGAGATTAGAGTCGAGAGTGGTTTTCTAGAAAAGCACAACGGGCCAGACAGCATCTGACGAACAGGAAATTCGACGTTTCGAACAAAAGCCCTTCATCAGGAATGGTCTTTGCCTGAAACGTACATTTTCATGCCCTTTGGATGCCGCCTGGACTACTGTACTTTTCCAGCACCACAGTATGCTAGTCACAACCACGTCATACCAATGCCAAGTTATGAACCCTACCAACAACAGACAATCCAATAATTGCCCCTTCCCATCAAATGGCGTTACAATCAATGAGTCATCATTATCAACATTCTGGGATTTACATTTGACAAGAAACTAAACTGGATTCACCACGAAAACACATTAGATATAGCACCAGGTCAGACACTTGGAAAGCTGTTGCGAATGCTGTGACCAACAACTCTACATAATCTAAAATATACATGTCATGATTTTTATAAATTACCACCCACTTGTATGGATTATTGCAGCTGCAACAACACTTAAGAAGGTTTGCATCATTCAGGACAAAGCACACTGCATGAATGATATTATATTTCCAACGTTCCAATCGCTCCAACGCCCACACTCAGAAGCAGCACTGTTTACTTTATTCAGGATGTTTTGGCGAAATTCTGCAGGGTTCCATCAGATCGCACTATGAAAATCAGACCACTTTGCCCTCGAAGGGAAAGTCAGCAAATACATGGGAGAGATTTACTTGCAAGTTCTCCTGCAAGCCACTCACATCCTGACTTCGAATATGAACAAAAATAAATATACCACAGGAACAGGTCTGAGGCCCTCCAAATCGTTTCTGAACATTATGCGCTAATTAAACTAAAACTCATGCCTTCTGCCCTTAAACAGTCCTACTCCTCTATTCCCATAACCATCCAACTGCTTCTTCAATGTCGACAACGTGATTGTTTCCATTATCTCATATGGCAGTGTGTTCCAGGCCCCGACCAATCTCGCTGTGAATTTCTTCCACGCACATCTCCATTGCTTAATACTGATACAAAGTCTCCATTAAATATCCCTCCACTTTTGGTGGCTCCATGCGTAATTTCAACATTTATCCTTGCGTGTGTCTACTGTTTCCCTTGTTACACTCTTTCTTCTCATATATGCATGTAATGTCTTGGGGTTCTCTTCGGCCTTGCTTGATAAAGACATTTAATGGCCCCTTTTACACTTCCTAATTCCACGTTTAGCATCGTTCATAATTTTCTCTATATTCCCATGTGATTCGTCAGTTTGTACCTGTATTTCTCGTATTTATTGGAACCATGGCAGATCCGAAGATCCCAACTTCTACTTTCCTGCCTTCCCCACGTCATCCTTGTTTCCATGATGAATCAAATTCTTACCATTTCTGCTGGAAATATACTTACTGACCCAGCCTCTACAGCTCACTGCTGGAACGAATTCCCTAGATTCACTATACTCGGAGTGAAGAACTTCCTTCCCATCTCTGAATTCAATGGGTGAGACCTTGTTGGCAGAATCAGAGAATCTGGAGATTATCTTCAAGTCCTTCCAAGACAATGTGCCTTTCAATTTCAATTTGTGTCCCCTTATTGGACTCAGGAAGCAGTTGTTTTCTGTTCACTCTGCCCGTGTTCCCCAAAAATCTATGCACATGTAACAGGCCTGCCCAATACTGCCTTTGCTCTAAAGAAAACAATCCGTTTAAATTCAGCCTCTCTCCAAATCCATCATGCTCCATTGAACAGAGAAGAGTACAACAAATAAACAGACCCTTCTGCCAGCATGTCTGTGACGATCAGTGTACTATTCTAGTATAATACCATCTGCCTTCATATGGTCAAGATCTCTGTACAGTCTGCCTGTTCATCCGTCTATCTAATTGCCTGTTAACCTTTGCTATTATGTCCAATTTTATCACTTCCCTGGCACCTATCACCTATCACCTATCACCCTTTCCGTTAAAAAAACGATCTCATGCATATTCTTTCAAACGTTTTCCTCTGTGCACAGTACAAAACGACATTTCCACCTTGGGTGTTTCACATATTTCCTTCAGATCGCCTCTCAGCACCAAATCTTTTCGCAGTTCTGGTGTACTGCAGTGTGTTGTGGCTCTTTTGAATAGTGTCCTGATGCAGCCTCGTTTGTGTGTGTTGGGGTGGTTACTTTCATAGTTTAGGACTTGGTCTGTGTGTGTTGGTTGTGCAAAAAGAGGAAGAGGAACACCTATACAAGGTATTCGCCAAAAACGGATACCCACGCAACTTTATCACCAGATGCCTAAGAGATAGACCACGGAACGAGGACATGCCACAACCAAAAGGACTAGCCACACTACCATACGTCCGGAGCGTCTCAGAACTGACAGCCAGACTACTGCGACCCTTAGGACTCATAACAGCACACAAGCCAATATCCACGCTCAGACAACAACTCACTGGAACCAAGGACCCAATAGCCAGCACGAGCCAAACTAACGTAGTTCACAAAACACCATGCAAGGACTGCACAAAACACTATATAGGACAAACAGGAAGAGAGCTAACAATCCGCATCCATGAACATCAGCTAGCCACAAAACGACACGACCAGCTATCCCTAGTAACCATACACTCAGACAACCAGGAACATGAATTTGACTGGGAAAACACTACCATCATAGGACAAGCCAGACAGAGAACAGCCAGGGAATTCCTAGAGGCATGGCATTCATCCACAAACTCCATTAACAGACACATAGACCTGGACCCCATATACAAACCACTACAACTGAAACTGACACCCGGAAACGGCAAGAACATCCATCAACAGACACATCGACCTGGACCCCATATACAAACCACTACAGCTGAAACTGACACCCGGAAGCGGCAAGAACAAACCACTGTAAATACCGGAAGAAACATCAAAGCAGCGCTTCACAGGAGGCTCCAATAGCCCTGATGATGTTCCCGAGCCAGGGAACGAAACGTTTGCAGCAAAAACTTCCAGCTCGGCGAACAGAACCACAACAACGGACACCCGAGCTACAAATCTCCAACTAGACTTTAAATGTTTCCCTGTGATTCCATCCACAGAGCCCTTTCCCTCTGATGCTTGTTCCTGACGGGACTCCAATTACTGAATGGATCTGACAGTCAACTCACATGAGTCATGATTTGGATTATGAAAGTGGAATTTTGATTATGATATATATATGTGTGTGTGTGTGTGTGTGTGTGTGTGTGTGTGTGTGTGTGTGTGTGTGTGTGTGTGTGTGTGTGTGTGTGTGTGTGTGTGTGTGTATATATATATATAAATTCGATGAAGTTATATGAGAGAAATGTGGACTAAATCGATTTTGACCATCTTGTGGGTCCAGCATAGCCACTGACTTGCTTCCTCCATAAACCCCATGAAAGATTGTTACACGACAAAAGTCCTCACTGTTTGGCAGTTATGCAGTTAATTCGGATGACGATATGGTTGGTGGAGAGTAAAGAGCATCATTTTTTGCGTGACGAGCTGGGACGGGTGGTGTGATAAGAAGGTGGCTGATAAAGCTGCTGTCATTCACAATTGACTTCAATTACTTAAATAAATGCAGTAAGTGTTAGGTCTCCAGGTTCACTAACAAGAACGCACTGGGCGGGAAAAGGAGAAGACCCAAGAGTCTGCATACATATGGGCATGTTCATGAATTGGGCAATCAATTTGAAAATGGAATATATAGTACAGAAATGTAAGTCACGTTAGTCGTAAAAGTAGGTAGAAAGAATTTTGCTGTTTTAACTTTTAACAAATCACAAAATCTTAGCGCATCAGATTGTTGGATTAGCATCGCAAGAGGAGTGAATTTTTGTTCCCAGCAGCGATTCACAAACGATCTCAGTGAAAGTGCATGACCCTCGGTCACTGCTCAGTCCACATTCCAGACGCAGTGACATTATTTCTTAGTGTGAGGGCAGCTTTTTGACTGGATACGATGACAATACAACATGAGTATGCTAACTATAATAGGATTTGCTATATCCAATCATATCATATGCTGAGCTGCCAGTATTAAAGGAATTATGTTCAAAATACTGGGGGATGAAACACAATGTGATTCGGAGTTGTCGGAACAAAAGAAACCCTGCAGATTTTTCTCGTAAATGATGACAAATAATGGAACATTAAAATCCGGGGATTAGAGTCTCCTTGTGAAAAGATCAGCAATTAAGATGACGGCGCTGCCAATGAGGAAGGCAGATAATATTTTGCCGGTTACTTCCAGGAAACTGTTACGAACGTAAGGGAGTCTCGTAGGAGAATGACACTGCATCAAATGTTCCTATTGTCTGAAATGATTTGTGTCATTTCGAGTTTTCCTGACATGTACAGTCCAACAATCACACAAAGGCATAAGCACATACTAACTCGAGTTCTCACAATCAAGTTCTCACTTAAGTGCACACAGATGATCTCACACAAAAGAGGTTACATTTACAAACATATCCACACATGCACTCACACACGATCACTCAAGCCATGCTCTTTCACACAAGGTGCTAGGGAATTTTAAACGTCATATCGATTCAGTGATGGTTTTGGAATATTTAAAATTGTGATATTACTTCACAAAGAAATCACATTAAGAGTCATCTGAGATATCACTTTAACCTTGAATTAGGAATGGTAATTTGCCCCAATGATGTCTGTCCAATTCTGCCATTCCCCCCCCCCCCCCCCAGAATGTATGCGTGTGATCTCTCAACAAAAAATGTGTCTTAACGATTTCCCTAATTTCATTACAAAATAAAGAAACTGGTCCTGAATCTCGATTGATTTTTGAAGGAAACGGTCTTAGATGTATGGCGCTTTCGTGCTGTTCCACAAGTGGAAACATTTTTAAAATACGTTCACCATTATAAGTATCTTACATAATTGAGAAAAAACACTGTCAGTTCATTCTTTATCTTTCTCTCGTTCAGCAAATTATGCTGCTGATTAAAAACTTGAATCATGAATTCATTTTTTGGCTGCAGTGTCCTGATTCTGACTCCTTTAAAACCGTGGTTGGAAAAAGGACACGCAGTAAATTTGGACAAGATGTAAAGCTCTGAAAATAAGCTAATGCACTTGGCATAGATAAGATCACCACTGCATGGTAATGGAGCCCGTATTGTGTTCTATCTGATCATTACGGGCTTACTACCATGCGAGAGGACCTAAATGATTTTTTACTTTGAAAATATTCCACACGCTTATTTCAGGCTTATCGAAGTTGAAAAGTGCGGTGCTGGAAAAACACAGCAGGCCGGGCAGTATCCGAGGAGCAGGAGATTCGACGTTTAGGGCAGAGCCCTTCTTCACGAATGAGGCTGGTGTGCCAAGGGGACTGAGATAAAAGATAGGTGAGAGCGAATTTGGGGGAGGGGCGCTGGGAATAAGATAGGTGGAAGGAGGTGAGGGTGAGGGTGAGGGTAATAGGCAGGAGAGTGAGTGGGGACGGAGTGGTCGGGAAGAAGATTGCAGGTCAAGAGGGTTGTGCTGAATCCGGGTATTCGGACTGAGATAAGGGGGGTAGGGGACATGAGCAAGATTGAGAAATCTACATTCATCCCGTGTGGTTGGTGGGTTCCTTGGTGGAAGATGAGGGGCTCTTTCTCCAAACGTCATGTGGCCAGGGTATGGCGATGGAGGAGGCCAAGGACCTGCACATCCTTGGAGAGAGAGAGGGGGGGCAGTTAAAGTGTTCAGCCACGGGGCGGTTGGGTTGGTTGGTATGGGTTTCCCAGAGCTGTTCTCTGAAACTTTCCACAAGTATGCGGCCTGTCTCCCCAATGTAGAGGAGACCACATTGGGTGCAGCGGACACAGAAAATGATCTGTGTGGAGTTGAAGGTGAATTTGCCATGGATATGGAAGGAGATGATGGTTTGGTGATGGGAGTGGGGTCATGGCCAAGGGGCAGGAGGAGGAGGTGTCTGCGATTTGGCGTCGAGCTTCAGCGTGTCGAGATCGGCGCACTAAACTACCACTGCGCCTTCCTTGAGGTGCTGATCTTTACACCGCTGAAGCTGGACCCCAACTCGCGAACACCTCCTGCTATTGCCCCCTTGACCATGACCGCACCTCCCACCACCAAACTATCATCTCCCAGAGCATCCATAACCTCATCACCTCAGGAGATCTCCCATCCATCACCTCCAACTTCATCGTCGCACAGCCCAGCACCGCCTGCTGCTACGTCCTGCCCAAAATCCACCAACCCGACTGCCCCAGCCAAACCATTGTCTCAGCCTGCTCCTGCCCCATCGAACTCATCTCTGCATACCTCGACACTGTCCTGTACCCCTTAGTTCAAGAACTCCCCACCTACGTTCAGGACACCACCCACGCCCTCCACCTCCTCCATTATTTTCACTTTCCCGGCCCCCAACGTCTTCTCTTCCCAAAGGATATCCAGTCTCTATACACTTTCATCCGCCATCACGAAGGTCTCCAAGCCCTCCGCTTCTTCCTCTCCCGCCGACCCAACCAGTACCCTTCCACTCCTTCGACTGACTGAACGGGTCCTCACTCTTAACCACTTCTTCCAAACCAATGGAGTCCCCTTGGGCACCTAGATGGGCCCCAGCTATGCCTGCCTCTTCGTCGGATATGTGGAACAGTCCACCTTCCGCAGTTACACTGGCACCATTACCTTTTCCTCCGCTACATCGATCATTGTATTGGCTCTACCTCGTGCTCCAAAGAGGAGGTTGAACAGTTTATCCTCTTAACTAACACGTTCCATCCCGATCTCACATTTACCTGGACTGTCTGAGACACCTCCATCCACTTCCTGGACCTCTCCATTTCTATCTCCGGCGACTGACCTAACACAGACATTTATTACAAACAGACCGACTCCCACAGCTACCAAGATTACACCTCCTCCCACCCTGCCCCCTGGAAAACTCCATTCCATATTCCCAATTCATTCGCCTCCGCTGCATGTGCTCCCAGGAGGACCAATTCAACTACAGAACAACCCAATTGGCCTCATTCGTCAAAGGCAGCAATTTCTCCTCCGATGTAATCGACGATGCTCTCCACCGCATCTCCCCCACTTCCCGCACATCCGCTCTTGAACAACGCCCCTCCAATCACCACCAGGACAGAACCGCACTAGTCCTCAACTTACAACCCACCACCTCCAGATAAATCATATCATCCTCCGTCATTTCCGCCATCTCGAAACAGACCCCACCCCCAGGGATGTATTTCCCTCCCCACCCCTATCAGCATTCCAGAGAGACCACTCACTTCGCGACTCCCTCATTAGGTCCACACCCCCCCCCCCAACCAACACAACATCCACTCCCGGCACCTTCCCCTGCAACCGCAAGAAATACAAAGTTGTGCCCACACCACCCCCTCACCTCCTTCCAAGCCCCCAATGGATCCTTCCATATCCATCGCAAATTCACCTTCAACTCCACACATGTCATTTACTGTATCCGCTACACCCGATGTGGTCTTCTGTACATTGGGGAGACAGGCCGCCTACTTGCGGAACGTTTCAGGGAACACCTCTGGGACACCCACACTAACCAACCCAACCACTCGGTGGCTGAAAACTTTAACACCCCCTCACACACCGCCAAGGACATGCAGGTCCTCGGACCCCTCCATTGGCAGACTCTGGCCACACGGCGTCTGGAGGATGAGCGCCTCATCCTCTGCCTAGGAACCCTCCAATCACCTGGGATGAATGTAGATTTCCCCAGCTCCCTCATTTCCCCTCCCCCCACATTACCTCAGTCCCAAGCCCCGCATTCAGCACTGCCATCTTGACCTGCAATCTTCTTCCCGACCTTTCCGCCACCACCACCACTCCGGGCTATCACCCTCTCCTTCACCTCCTTCCACCTATCTTATTCACAGTGCCCCTCCCCCAAATTCCCTCCCCCCACTTTTTATCTCAGTCCGCTTGGCACACCAGCGTCATTCCTGAAGAAGGGCTTTTGCCCAAAACGTCGATTCTCCTGCTCCTCGGAATTTACCTAGACTGCTATGTTTTTTCAGCACTACACTTTTCAACTCTGGTCTCCAGCACCTGCAGTCCTCACTTTCTCCTCTTTCAGACTCATCTAATTGATTATGCCGAGTGCATTAAATGAACAACACAGATGATACCGCCCCAAATGTCGTGACAGAGTCGTAACCAAGAGCACATGTATCTGAAATGACTGTTCCAAAACCAGAATGAGTGAATGCTCGAGCAATCTCTCACTACCTGATTGTTCTTCTGACCTACTCTCCCTCTGTCTGCCCTTTGACTCCCCCTTCTTTCCTTCTCTCTCACACGCACTGCCTGTCTGTTGTTAAGTGAGGGGAAGGCGGGTGCTGATATGAATATGTCTAGATCTGGCGGGGCTTTTATCAACAGTGGGAGAGTTTTGAATGAACTATTGTATACGATAAAGGATGTCAGTGGTGTGAAATTGATGGAGGGGTAAGGAACGAATCCAAGAGTAGGCATCATTTGGATTTGGATGAAATATTTGATGACGCTATGTTTGATGGAATGGAAATTAGAGACGGGAATATTTGGGAGGCTGCACAGTGTATGAGAAAGGGCAATATTCAGTGAGAGATTAAATTGAGATGGGGAAGAAAATTGAGTTTGGGGTGCAAACCTTGGAGATCTTCGGAAAATGCTCGAAAAATACGGAGGCATAGGATTAAGAGTGATTTGGTAGTATTGATCAGAAATTAGCCAGCTCAATAAGACAGATGGTGGTGGGTAATGGGAAATGTTCACCCTAAAGTTAGGTTATTGGTGGTGTGCCACAAGGATCTGTTTTGGTACCAATGATGTTCCTCATTTTTGTAAATAACCTGGTTAAGTGTGGAGAAGGATTGGCAGTACATTTGCTGATGACAAAAATGTCGGTAAAGTTATGGACAGTACTGAGCTTTTAAATGGTAATTTGATGCACATACGGATGTAAATGAAATAATGTAGGTTAGATGCGATTCAGGTTGCTTCCACAGATCGGCGAAACATCAACAGCCGAAACATCTGAACTGTGTTGTAATGTTTGATGTTCTATGTTTTAAATATGGATTCCTTTTGTTCGAGGTAATATAAATTATGTTTTCTTCAAACAAAGTGATTCTGACCAGCTGCATCACTCCTGACATATCCACTGACATCTGCCTAAATAAATAAAAGAGTTAGTGTTCGAGCTAACCCCTTGAATTGTTTGACGTGGTCAGATCTGGTATGTAACAGCACGAACTGGATTGGAGATATGCATGGAACGTGTTCAGTTTTGTAAACAGTATCATCCATCGAGTGGAACCTCAACCAGAAATGCTTGCTGTCTATTGAAAAATCGTGCCGACAAAGAAACGTGCGGTACAAATTCCAAATTGGCAGATGACAGGAATATAGCTCAGTATAAATAAAGCTTTTCAGAAACGTAACTCAATAAATTAGCCCTGAATACGATTTGAGAGTGGAATTTACCGTTGATAAGTTGAGTTTGCCCACTTTGAAAGAAGGAACTAAAGGACCGACTTAATGAAGAAAGGTCCCGAGGAAGGCTGGAGTAACTGAGAGATCTTGGATTGCTCATTCCATAAATCAATAGGAGAGATAATTAGGAACGCTACCGTTATAAGTGGAGGCATAGATCATGAAATCAGGGAGGTTATTTTTGGATTTTGTTGAGGTCACAGCTGAAGTAATGTGCGGTAAAATGGTCACAACACCAGAGGAAGGATGCGATTGTTCTGAAGAGGGAGATGAGGAGGTAGAAATTAGTGGCGGTCGGTCCAAATCAGTCACGACCTTGTACTGACACAATTTTTATTGACCACTTTCTTACCTCTATTCTGACATCGTCAAAATATGATCTCTCTTTCTCGAAAGCCCCGCATTAGGAAACAAGTATTCTATCGATTTGGTCAGTTTTCAAATGCAGTTCGCAGGAAGTCATAGAATTATGATTGCAGGGTGTGAGAAGTTATGTTTCTTTAATATACAGTATTAACGAGATTCTGTCTGGAGTACTGTGCAGAGAAAAATTCAATGATTGAAGATGACTGTAAATATGAGAAAGCTGTAAATTTTAAGTAGGACAGTGTGGAACTCGAAAATGATTTCGAAAAAATGGTGGAATGGAAGGAGAAGAGGGAGAAAATTGAATGCAAATAAAAGTGAGATAATACATTTAATCGGAAGAACGTTAAAGAAAATATTTTAAAAACGGATATAATTTTAATGCGGGTTTCATGCGTTGAAGTAATTTGACATACATATGCACCGACCATTGACGATTAGAAGATAGTACATCAAGTGTTCTCGGTCCTTTGATTTATAAGAGTATTCAGAACAAAAGCAAGGAAGTGATGTTGATCTTGTATTAGATAATTGTTCGACCTCAGCTAGTGTACTGCATGCTGTTGCGGGGGCACCGTGCACAGATGATTGAGAAGGATATCTGAAGTGATTAGAAACTTCAGCGATGAGGATAAATTGAAGAGGTTGGGCCTATTCTCCCGGGCAATAAGAAGGTTAAGACGAGATCTGACAAAGGTCAGAAGCTGGGTTGGACTGAGAAGACAGGGATAAGGTGTTCTTGCTCAATCAGGAATAAGATGGGCACAGATTTAAGGTACTGTGCAAGAGAAGCAAAGGTAAAATGAGAAAGACATTTATTTTCTACCAATAAGTATACAAGGTGTAGAAAATACTGGATGGAAATGGTGTGAAGGCAGTTTCAAGTGAGGTATGGAGGAAGGGCATTGGATAGTTACTGGCATGGAATATGTTGAATGAGCAGGAGATTGGCATGAGGTCACAGATCAGGAACAGGTACAATAGATTCAATATGTACCATAATGTCTTTGGAGCACTTCATGACCTTGTCACTGATATATGCATGCCACCATTGAATAGCAAAGAGAAATAACATTTTTTTTCTTGTGTAATGTCAAATCGACTGCTGGCGGGATATTATGTTTTGTATTTGCCCAGCTATAAATATGGAATTTCTCCTGAGTCTGTGCCCGTCCGGACAATGCTGTTATCAGAATCGGTGATCTCAGACGAGAGAGCTATCTCGGAGCTCACGGAACACTGACCACAGTTGATGTTTGAATTGATTGT
Organism: Hemiscyllium ocellatum; assembly: GCF_020745735.1. Classification (NCBI taxonomy): domain Eukaryota; kingdom Metazoa; phylum Chordata; class Chondrichthyes; order Orectolobiformes; family Hemiscylliidae; genus Hemiscyllium; species Hemiscyllium ocellatum. The sequence continues at coordinate 209,370 of NW_026867544.1, forward strand.
GGAGGCTGTGTGAGGTCTGACTCCTAAACGTACTCCTTCAAACTGGCTGCCCTGCTAACTATCTCTTGTTATATCCCATTTGTCATCAGACACTGTGAGAACACTGGGCTACAGTTAACATGCCTAACAGAGACTATACAGAAAGAGAGAGAGAGAGCGAAGCAGAATCAACGTTTCCAGTCGAGATCGACTCCCCTGCAGACAGAAACTCAGCAGACCTAATAGGAACTGTGTGTGGTGGAGGCGGAGAGAGAGAGCGCGGGGTTGTGGGGAGAGAGAGAGAGAGAGAGAGAGAGAGACCGACCGACAGACAGAATGATTCATAGATTCATAAAAAAAACACTTGAATGAAAATTCATTTTTCGTGCACAGGAATGAGGTTAGAATGACATCAGACATGGGGCGAATTTGATTCAGACCTAGAGAATATTGACAGTCTGCGATGGATTGGCCATGGGAAGGTGTTTCCACTGGTAGGTGGTGGAGAAGTGTCCTGAAGCGTTAAGAAAGTTAAAGGCTAGCTGAACTACCCAAAAACATCAAATGGTCTGAACAAATTACATTGTAATATTTGGTCCAGCGGCTAGTGGAGTGGGTTGATTTGCGACAAAAAAAATCAAAATCGAAATCAGCCACTCAGTGTAAATTATTCCCCAAAATATCAAACTCCAATCAAGTCCGAATTGGGTATTTGGACAACATTAACACCAATGAAATGATCTGATGCTTTGAGATCGGAAACTGAAAAAAAAAGAACAGCTGGGGGAGAAATGCCAAAAGGACCGATAGATGGCGGCTGCTCGTGAGAACTCTCTGAGACGTATCTGTCCCGGGAAGGATTTGGCACAGAGAGAAAAATAAACAATCGAGACCTACCTGAGTAGCAAATCTACAGAGGAAAATATACAGAAAAAGATCTGTTGTTGGCTGGCTTGGAATTTTACTATTTAGCAAGTCTTAATAGGGATGTTGTACGTCGAGAATGATAGAAGGCTAAGTAAAATATAGGTTAGAGCAAAGAGTTGTAAATCATAATAATTTAACTATTCTCTATTATACTTTAAGGAATAAATTTGTTTATTTTTACATTAAATAGTTCATGTCCTCTCGAAATTTTCGCAGATCACAAGTGTTAATTTTTTTTCTGTATTGCTGGATTAAATTAAGCAGTGGATTCGCCCGTGACCTAACAATATCTTCAGCCAGCGGATACTGACTCTGGAACGGATTTCTGCACAAGTCTGTGAATGCCAAGTCATTGGGTATATTTAAATCCTGAAAGGTTTTTCCCTTATCTTTAAACAGTGACGCACAGTTCTAAACTCTGGCACCATCGGAAACATCCTTCTGCTTCTAAGCTGTTAAGTAGTGTTGGAATTTTATTGTTTTCTTCGAGATCTCGAGTGAATACGATTCTAAGCGACTCTGACGCCCAATGTTTGCCTGAGCTCGGATGGCTACGTTATCCCTATTTGACCTCGGATCATTTATTGTCTGTCTATTCGGAAGGGAAGGTGTGATGGTTGTATCTGGCAGTGACAAATCGATGATTATGCACTTGTAGGAACTGTTTTCTTCCAGTTGTCCAATGTAGCCGTGCTTTCACAGTCTTTGCGCCGTGTTCTGCACATAACTCTGTCCTGTTGGATGCGTGTGTCGGGTCTTTAACATTTGTGAGGAGATCATGTATGTCCTTATTAGTTTAACCTTTTATTTTTCCCTTATAAGACAGAACGATGATCTGAACAATAGCAGATGAAGGTTAACTCTAATAAATGCAAAGTGTCGCATGTTGCAAATATAAGTTTGCTGGTTTTTCGTTGTTGTTCACCATTCCACAAACATCAAGGAAGATTCACAACCAAGACAAGGAAGACTCAAGAAACCTTTGTGCAGCATTCAACTCAACTTCAAATCATTATTATGACAGTAACCGGATATTGGAGCAGAGAAGATGGGGAGATGTATTTTACTCACAGTGAATGATGTTGATTACCTGCAAAGGTGAGAAAACGAAGTTTCAATGTCCAGTCAGTTTCATTGTAAAGTTAGAAGTGTATCTCCACATAAAGTAAGAAACGTTCTCAAATTTTGACTGGTCGCGAAATGAAATATCGCTCTTAAAGAGCTAGCAGAAGCAACAGCCTTTCACTGCGTGGGAAGCTCTGACGAAATCTTGCACAAAGTTAACCATTCTGATCCGAAGAGACACTGCTCAAAGAAGCGACTTGATACAATTAACAAACAATCAAACCTGCGTTTAAGAATGAGAACATAACATAATTTGATCGGGTAAACGTCGAAAATATGCTCTCTATGCCTGGGAATGTAGAAGCAGAATGCCATGTTCAAATAACAAGGGCAAGGTCATTTGGGACTGAGATGAGAATAAATTATGTCAGCCAGAGAATGACCATAAGAACTAATACCATAAGACGTAGGAGTGGAATTAAGGCCATTCGGCCCATCGAGTCCTCTCCGCCGTTCAATCATGGCTGATGGGCATTTCAACTCCAGTTATCCGCTTTATCCCCGTAGCCCTTAATTCCTCGAGACATCAAGAATCTATCAACCTCTGCCTGGAAGACATTAAGCGTCCCGGCCTCTACTGCACTCTGCAGCAATGAATTACATTGGCTCACCACTCTCTGGCTGAAGAAATGTCTCCGCATTTCTGTTCTGAATTGACCCCCTCTAATTTTAAGGCTGTATACACGGGTCCTAGTCTCCTTGCCTAATGGAAAAAAAATTCCTTGTGTCCACTCTTTCCAAGCCATTTGTTATTTTGAAAGTTTTCATTAAGTCTCCTCTTAATCTTCTAAACTCCAATGAATACAACCCAGGATCCTCAGCCGTTCCTTTTATGTGAGACCAACCATTCCAGGGATCATCTGTGTGACTCTCTGCTGGACACGTCCAGTGCCAGTATGTCCTTCCTGAGGTGTGGGGATCAAAACTGGACACAGTACTCCAAATGGGGCCTAACCAGAGATTTATAAAGTCTCGGGAGCACAATGGTGCTTTTATATTCCAACCATCTTGAGAAAAGTGACAACATTGCATAAGATTTCTTAATCACGGACTCAACCTGCATGTTTACCTTTAGAGAATCCTCGACGAGCACTCCAGATCCCTTTGTACTTTGGATTTACGAATTTTCTCACCGTTTAGAAAGAAGTCTATGTTTTTAAATCTTTTTGCCAAAGTGCAAGACTTCGCATTTGCGCATGTTGAATTCCATCAGCCAATTCCTGGAACACTCTCCCAAACTGTCTAGATACTTCTGTAGCCTCCCCACTTCCTCAGTACTACCTGCCTGTCCACCAAACTTCGTATCATCTGCAAACCTCGCTAGAATGCCCCAGTCCCGTCATCCAGATCATTAATATATAATCCGAACAGCTGTGGCTCCAACACTGAACCCTGCGGGACACCGCTTTTCACCGGCTGGCATTCCGAAAAAGAACCTTTATCCTAACTCTCTGCCTTCTGTCAGACAGCCAATCCTGAATCCATACCAGTAGCTCACTTAGAACACCATGGGCCCTCACCTTGCACAGCAGCCTCCCGTGTGGCACCTTATCAAAGGCCTTTTGGAAGTCTAGATGGACCACATCTACGAGGTTTCCATGGTCTAACTTACTTGTCACCTCTTCAAAGAATTCCAACAGGTTTTTCAGGCATGACCCCACCTGACTAAGTCCATGTTGACTTGTTCTAATCAGACTCTGCTATTCCAAGGATTTAGAAAGTTCATCCTTAATGATGGATTCTAGACTTTTACCAACAACCGAGGTTAGGCTAATTGGCCTATAATGATCCATCATTTGTCTTGATCCTTTCTTGAACAAGGGGGTTACAACAGCGATCTTCCAATCATTCGGGACTATCCCTGAATCCAGGGATTTTTGAAATATCTCAATCAATGCCTCCGCTATTTCCTCAGCCACCTCTCTCAGAACTCTAGGATGTATCCCGTCAGGGCCAGGAGATTTATCAATTTTAAGACCATTTAGCTTTTCTAGAACTATCTCTTTCGTAATGTCAATCATACTCAAATCAGCCCCCTGGCTCCCTTTAATTGTTGGGATATTACTCATATCTTCCACTGTGAAAACTGACGCAAAGTACTTGTTATGTTCTGCTGCTATTTCATTATCTACCAGCACTCGGCTTCCTGCATCAGTTTGAAATGGCCCAATGTCTACTTTTGCCTGTCGTTTGTTTCTTATGTATTGAAAAAAACTTTTACTGTAATTTCTAATATTACTGGCTAGCCTACCTTCATATTTGATCCTCTCCTTTCTTATTACTCTCTTTGTTATCCTCTGTTTGTTTCTGTAGCCTTCCCAATCTTCTGATTTCCCACTGCTCTTGGCCACTTTATAGGATCTCTCTTTTTCTTTAATACATTTCCTGACTTACTTTGTCAGCCATGGCTGTCCAATCCCTCCCCAGACAATCTTTCTTTTCTTGGGGATGAACTTCTGTACAGTGTCCTCAATTATACCCACAAACTCCTGCCATTTTTGCTCTACTGTCTTCCCCGCTAGGCTCTGCTTCCAGTCTATTTTTTTCAGTTCTTCTCTCATGCCCTCATAATTATCTTTATTTAAATGTAACACAATTACATTCGATCTTGCCTTCTCTCTTTCAAACTCGGACTGAACTCTACCATATTATGGTCGCAGCTTCCTAACGGTTCCCTTACTTTAAGATCTTTTATAAAGTCTTTAAGATCTTTTATAATGACGAGCTTGTGGAATTCTCCACAACAGGAAACTGTTGCGATCAAAACACTGAATAAATTAAAAAATATATAAATATTTCAACTGTAAAAATTAGCAAAACGTATTCGGATAATGCAGGATGACAGTACAGATTTTCCTGGTCAGCTACAGAAATTTTTATTGTTATACCACGGCCAGAAGGCTACATGGCCCACTCCTACTCCGATATATCCCTGAATTCTATGCTTCCAATATACCGCACATTTATTTTTTTTATGTATTGTGTCGTGTCTGTCACTCCAGCATAAGTAATTTGTTTTTTTTTTGCGCTCCTCAGAAAATAAAATACTTCGCGCTTATTAGAATTTGGTGCGAGTTCATTTGATTGTCTGATTTTTTGGTTACCCTCATTAAATCATAGTCTCACCGGGGCTTTCGTACCATATAAAATAAATGGTTGCATGGAGTACATGGCTGTTTTGCAGCAGTAGGATTCGTTGAATGAACATCATCACAGCTTACTTGAAAAAATGGAGAGCACAGTAATTTTACAGATACAGCGCATTTACTACCCAATTCTTGCAGCTGTCGGTGTTATTGGTAAGGACTTCAGTACAGTGTTCGTTAACTAATGTAATATTTAACATGTTAGGACTTGTTTAGGTTTATTTTTAATATTTAATATACTTACCAAACTGTATTATTTCTTATGAAATTATTTCTGCCAGAGTCTGGAAAAATATGTTATCCTGCCGAATGAATCAAATAGATGCATAAACATTCTAATCGGTCTTGAATCCTAAACAAAACATTTCTTCTGAATTCTTCTCTTTGTCGAATACAGAGGTATCTATTGGTTTCAAAAAATGGATTCCATTATAAATAACTTTTAGTGTGTCTTTTATATTTTTGTTTGGAAATGCATTCCCATAGTTGATTATCTGTTTTTGATACTGTTATTTTATATGTTGAGTGATTACGATCCACAAATGTAGTTTCGATTCTTGTTGGCCCACTGAACGTATTCTTATTTGGAGCAATTTTTGCTGTCTGCAATCTGAGTACACTGAACAACATATTTTTTAAAAAATATTTTATTCTGTCTAACGAAAATGTGAGACAGATGAAGTTACGTTCAGATGCATCGTGCAAGCGATTTGAGGTTTCGTTTCCACTGGTGCAAATATTCACTCTGCATCTCACCGGTTGCTACATAGAAAGTAGCTGCACTATATGATGGTGAGAAAAAGAAATTTCTGATGAATTTGGCAAGATGTGTTATATTATATCTACGGTTGATTGCGTACAGCATCTGGTATTTACCTTAATTTTTATCAATGTTTCATAGTAGGCTCTGCTCAAAACATAGGCTGACCATAAAGATGAAGCTTTGTTTTTATTTTCATTCACTCTGACTTTCTGTCGCTGAGTGCTTCTGCTGTCAATAAGGTACAGATGACTTTCCTGAAGAGTATTGAGAAAGCAGTCTCAGTAAATATCATATCATCTGTGTAACGGACAATAAGAAGTAATGAAAATTAATGCTCTTCAGATAATTATTTGGTAAACGTAGCCACGTGAGACCTAATATAAGCCTTGGAGAAAATCTCTGACTTTAGACCATTTCAGACTTAAAACAATGAATTTAGATGTAATCGTATTTTTATTCACCACGATCTCTGTTTCCTTCTTTTTGTTAAATTGCATTTATCAATTTTTCTCTGCATATAAAATAGAATAAAACGAAATGTGCAGCAACGTTGGTTTCTTCAGCAAGAACTTTGGTACATCGCTATATAGTTTTGGTTCTTTCCTTTCCTGGTAAATCAAAACTTATAAGAAAGTGTACTTCCCATAAACACGATTAGAGAATGATTATTTTAATAAATAATGGAAACCAAGTGATATTCAATTCATCGCAGTAATGTTGATTTATGCACTGTCCTGTCTCTTCCAGTTGATAAGTTTTAGTTTTGTCGACAAAAACGTTCTACTCTTCTGCAGTTCGTGTGGGTTATTAGATATTCCCAGACTCATAACGCTTTTTATATGCTTCTATCCCAACTTCTTGTCTGTCAATTCTAAAATTGAATGTAAACATGCGATGAGCATAAATATTGAACAGTGAACTGACAGATCCTGTTCAGTGTCACAACAGTTACAGAACCTAAACATTGCGTTCCTTTTTACCTGTACCTCTTCAATGGGCGGCACGGTGGAACAGTGGTTAGCACTGCTGCCTTACACCGCCAGCAGACCCGCGTTCAATTCCCGCCTGAAGTGACTGAATGTGTGGAGTTTGTACATTCTCCCCGTGTCAGTGTGGGTCGCCTCCGGGTGCTCCAGTTTCCTCACACATTCCAAAACTGTGCAGGTTAGATGAATTGACCATGGTAAATTGCCCATATTGTTAGGTGAAGAGGTAATTGTATGGGAATGGATCTGGATGGATTGCGCTTTGTCAGGTTGGTGTGGACTTGTCGGGCCGAAGGGCCTTTCTCCACACTGTAAGTAATGTTCACCGAGCAACACAAATTCCCATCTCTGCGAACATAACCACAACACCAAGCACCCAAGCAACAAATCTTCTCCCAAACTTTGAACACTGTAGGTAATCTAATTATTTCTTGTTGCATCACGTCCTGAAAAATGATGTGTATTTGGTGAGGTAACTTATGTCCAAAGCCTGTATTTCACAATTTTCTCTCTCCATTTATCCCACCATTGGTTCCCACCTTCTATCCTGAAATGAGAACCGTTATTCATAAGATTACTTTTCCATCCGAAATGACTCAAAAATCGAGGAAACAGACTTTTGAATTCATAAGTGCTGACATATTTCCTCCCAAAAATCAAGCAATGATAGATGTTAATGACTTATCTCATTCTATTGAGTTGCAGAGTATACCATGAAAACATAGTTCTGATTATTCTGTAGGAAGTGTTGTGTTTTTGTAATCATATTCAATTGATGCTTTCTTTATGGCAGCAGACAAAATCAATGGCAGTATTCTGCGATTTTTCTTTCAGTTAACGTAGTGGCGATCGTAATTTTGCATCGAGGAAACTGTGGCCTCTCTAAATGCATCACGTTCTACTTGTTGGCGATGTCAACAGCAGATCTAACACTGGTAATTTTCAATGTACTACTGGACAGAATTAACAATATTCATTTTCCAGTTACATTTCTGTACATCACTCCTCTGTGTGCAGTTAGAACTGTTCTGTTTGTTATGGCCATGGACTGCTCTGTTTGGTTCACAGTTGCTTTCACATTTGATCGGTTTATAGCCATTTGTTGTCAGAAACTAAAGTCAAGATACTGCAACAAGAAAATGGCGACTTTGGTTATAGGAGCAGTGAGCATTGTGAGCTGTCTACGCTCAATTCCATGGTACTTTGTATTTGTCCCTGCTTTTGTTTCAAATAATGTACCATGGTTTTGTATCTTCGCACCAGAATATTATACTGCATTCTTCTGGACTATCTATGAGTGGATGCATAGTATTATTACACCTTTGCTTCCAATTATATTGATTCTGGTGTTTAACGTTCTCACTGTCAGGAATGTAATAGTCACCACTCGGGTCCGCCTGCGTCTTCAGGGCCATAAAAAAAGAGACGGTAGAATCGATCTTGAAATTGTAAACCGTAGAAAATCCTTAATTTTGCTCTTTGCTTTATCTGCTAATTTCATAATTTTGTGGATGACAAATGTATTACATTCTTTGGGCTGGCAAAATGTTAATTATAACTATGAAGACAAGACATATAATCATCCAACATTTATTCTTCAAGAATTTGGATTCATGCTGCGACTTCTGAGTTCATGTACAAACACATGCATTTATGCACTGACCCAGACAAAATTCAGGGAGGAGTTAAAGAATGGACTCAAGTATTCTATTGATGTACTTGCTATGTTACGTAAATAAACAAAATGATTTGATCTGAAATTGGAGCTATTACTGTATTCCTGTAAAACTATCTTCTAACATTTTGTTCTGAAGTGTCCACTGTGCATATCCACAGTTCCCTGGAGGTGACAAGATAGAAAGTAGTTTTTAAGAAGGCCCATGAACCAATTGCTTTTATCAGCCGTGCCATTGATTATTAACGCAGGCAGTTTCCATTGGAGATGAATTAGACTTTAGTTCAGCCACTAAAGTCTGGAACACTGTGTGCAACTAGACGGCATGCAGTGCAGATTCACTCGGGTGTTCTGAGATCACGACAGTGTGGAAGCATTCTCTTCTGCCCAACAGGTTCACACCTATTCTCTGTACAGTAAATATAGCAACACACCCATTACCATATTTTATTATCCCATATTTGCCAGTGACTAATGCATCAAGCCTACATATCGCTGAACACTGTGCACAATTTAGCTTTGCCATTTCACCGAAACCGGCCTTTTTTGGGATTGTGAGAAGAAACTGGAGCAAACACGGGGCGAATGTGCAAACTCCACTCATAAAGTCGATCAAGGCTGGAATCGAAACCGTGGAGTTGGCACTGTGAGGTCGTGATACTATCGAAGTAGTCACCCTCCAACCCCATGTTGGGGAAGATGAAGAATTTCAACTTTGAAAGGTGATTGGATAAGCCAGGGTTGTGTTTTTCTATGACTAGACAAAATTGAGAGGGAACAAGTTTGTGCGCTGTAATATGAGGGAAATGGAATAAATGTCGATTTAGAGTTGTTACGCCGATGCAGATTCGATGGGCCGGAACACTCCTTCTAACCTGGGTGGTTCTGTGATACTACATCACTGTGCACACTTTTGTAAAGATAATTTATGTAATGGTTATGTTGTATTACTCTCCGAATTGTTTTCAATTATTTAACTCTGTGACAGCATTCTTCAAATTTAACTCTCTGACTCTCGTTGGCTTGTGAATCCCCACTGTAATGGAAAATTAACAAAATAAACATTTACTCTGACATCTGAAAAAGAACGCTTTTCCAAATAAAATGCGTTGCTGATCTTGCAAACAATCGAATTCAACAAAAACGCGAAGGAAAACATAAAGTCGGTAAGCAATTATATACACAGCAAGGGAATGGGAAATGAGAGCTCGAATGTATCCCAGCTCTTGCCCCTGAGCGTGTTATAAGAATATTATAAAAATAATATGTAAAATTTGTTCAGCGCCCTGACACAAGGCGTATTTGCTAGGCGTGTTGGTCTCCTGCATGCAGAATTTAAAAATAAAGGTTTTTCTCTGGTTTTGCTAGCAGTTGAGTCGAGTCGATTTTATTTCGACGACACCACCAAGCGTCACACTTTCATTAGCTCATGGATAACACTACGAACACATCGTTTCGCGCGTGGTATACTTTCTCAGATGGAAATTGTTTGGAACGCCATCAGGCATTTTAATGATCGTCCAGAATTGGGCAGTGTTGCCGTGTTCCTCTATGTATTTCTACACCTGACGTTGTCTGCGCAGCAGCTGGCAGGTTACCCCAACCAGCGTGATCTGGAACCTTAAAACTTTTTCAAAAATCTCAGTCACTGCTGACAGTCTATACTATGCTCACTAAGATTTAATTGACGAGACTGATTTACAATTCTTCAAAAAAACCATTCAAGCTCTGGCTCCGGGATCTTAGACTGAGTGCAGCCGAAACATTTGTAACAGGATTTGTGGACAAAGGTGAAATAGACAATGTGTTGAGCATGGTATCTAGTGCATAGGATTACTTGATTAAGACTCTGGTTTCTGAAAACATTAATGGATTTGTGAACAAATCAGTGGTCCGAAAGTTTCGAGTCATTGAGTCACCAGCACAGAAGAAAAAACTCATTCGAACTAACCAGTCCTTGAAAAACGTGTTCCGAATCTAAACAGGTCCGAACTGCCTCCGCTTGGCCCATATCCCTTCAAATTTTTCTTACTCATATACTAATCCAAATGTTGCTTTAAAAGTTGCAACTTCTTTCGCATCCATCACTTCCTTCAGGCGTTCATTCCACACAGGAAACTCTCACTTTGTAAAGCATGTTGTCAATCATGTCGTTTTAAAATCTTGCTCTTCTCATGTAATAATAAAGTGCAATACTGTACTTGAACTCTTGATAAATGAATGAGTAGCCCGTGATTTCCAGGGGCAAAGCTATTTGACCTGGTCACGTGAATTAGCTGCATGTGCTGGCGATGTGGATGAGTTAGGGAAGCGAGTAGTTGTGTGATTTACATCGGAGTTTATCTGCTTGAAGGATTGAAAGGTATTGCTCTTGGAGGATCTGAGTGATTTTGCGTAATTGGAGATTCAAATGACATGCTGTATGTTAATTATCTCTGTGTAGGTAGGTCTAATCAGCCTTTAAAACTGGTCATTGTGATAGATGTATGTGGTCTGCTGAAGTCAAAGAGTCACCCACGCTATCAGGGTAAATGGACATTGCAGCTTTTCGGAGGAACACGTTGCAATCAAGCTGTCATTGGGTCATCGAGAATTCATTCGTTCTCTTAGTGTAGCATTCATGTAAAGGAGACGAGATTTCAATTCTCACTCTTGCAGAACATCAGTCAGGTAGGCTGACGTTTGCATTTCTGAGTAGTTCGCTCAGCAAAAACAATTTAATAAATCCGACATTGACGTGTGCAATGTTTCCAATGTCGAACTGCAATTATGGCTTATGCATTGACCGTAAGCTCATAATGGACATTTCAGGAAAATAAACGGTCACTGTCCCTTCATGGACAATCTAATCGATTCCTAGAGCTTTGATTTCTTTTCAGTTGTTTGACATTTTTTTTTAGATTTTATAGTACTCTCTCTTTCCAAGTATGATTCTGAAGTAATCAACATTTCATTGCAACTGGTGACACGACATCTGATAAACAACAGATGTCATCGAAGATTGGAGATGGCAGCCATTTTGCCCCACAAGAAAAAGTTAAAGAGCGACCTGGCAGACATTTTCTTGTTTCGGAAACGTGTTAATTGTTCAAGTACATATTGCAAATCTTGTGACATGTCAAAATCTAAAGCAATAGACGTCCTTCCTATTTTCATGAAAATGTGACTAATATTTCTATGCAGTATATTTCATCCACTAATTGCTCGTCCGTTCAATGTATCTAGGCGAAAGTGAGATACAGATGCTGGAGATTAGAGTCAAGTGTGTGGTGATAGATAAACACCGCAGATCAAGTAGCGTCCCACGAGCAGAAAAATTGACGTTTCGGGAAAAGGCCTTCAGCTTTTCATGAGACTGGGATCCTCGGGGATGTAGAGATAAATGGGATGGGGAAAGGTAGCTGAGAGTGCAATAGGTGGGAATACAGGTGATAGGTCAATGGTGATGGTGGAGTGGATCGTTGGGAACGAAGAGGGACAGATGGGAGTGCTCATGAGGGCGGTGCTGAGTGGAAGGTTGGAACTGGGATAAGATGGGGAGAGGGAAAATGAGGAAACTGGTGAAATTTATGTCGATGTCATGGGGTTGGAGTGTCCAGATGTGGAAGATAAGACTTTCTTTCTCCAGACTTTGCGTGTTAAAGAATTAGCGATGTCCTCGGTGGAGTGGGAGGGGGAGTTGAATTGTTCAGCCACGTGGCAGCGGGGTTGGTTGGTGTGGGTTTGCACAAGATGCTTGCTGAAGCGTTCTGCGAGTAGGCATCCTATGGCCTCAACGTAGAGCAGACCGCATCAGAAGTAACTGACACCGTACATGATATGTGTGCAAGTGCAGGTGATGCTTTGATTAATGTGCAAAGCACCATCATAGCCATGGGCTGAGGTGAGTAGGGAAGTGTGGGTGCAGGTTGCGCAATTCCTGCGGTGGCAGCGGAATGTGCTGGGCGTGGAGGGTAGCGTAGACCTGACATCGTAGTCGTGTAGGGAACCGTCTTTACAGAAAGAGAATGCGGTGGGGAGGAAATATGTCTCTGGTGGTGCGGTCCATTTGTAGGTGGCTGAAATGGCGGAGAATAATGCAATGATGTACAGATTATGGTCGGGTGACTATGTAGGATCAATCCTGTTATAAGAAAATTGATATGTCATCTCAGGTTACGAAAAATGGAGCAGTTGGGCAAGGGCCACTCAACTAATTGCCATTCGACAGAACGAACAGCCCTCAGCTGACGAGAGAAAAGTTGACTCTCACAATCAGCAGTGATTTAGAGTAAACACTACACACATAACAAAGACATAAGAATCGACGGGGAAAACTGGATTCATGACAGACCGACAGAGGTGACAAAGAACATTCCAGAAGACACGTAACCTGGTGGTAATTTTGAGAGAATAAATTTTGTTCGTTTTTGGTGTATGAGTGGAATTTGCTTTTTTTTTAAACTGGAGCAGTGTACCATTCCAAAATTGTTCTGTCCGGGAATACTCGGCAGTTTGATGGTTTGTTAATACTTTAATTAATTATGTCATTGCTACAGTTATGTAACTAAATTGTTGCTTCTTCATTTTCAATTGAGACTCACGGATTTATTTTATTTAACCACTTTCAAGTAAATTACTACATTTTTACAAACCCTTTTACAGATTATTGATCCAGGCGCTTCTCTTTGGTTGTTTTTGCTTTGTTTGTCAGAGAGAGAGGTGTCAACCTCTAATAGATAACAAAACGTTCCTTGAGAAATAGTTACTTCGCTCAAAAAAACTGAATCGCTTGAAAGAAACATTGCTGATGGAACGTGACATAGTTATGAAATGACAATATGATTTGGACGACCAATAATATTCATAGCCTGTGAAACCAATCTAAAGCTCACCTAAACGACATTATTCAATTTTCATTGTTATGTTTATGCATTGACCATTTAAATGCACCAAAAGTTGCCAACTGTACTACTGTTGCAGGTAGAGCTTTCCACGCCCTTACTGCACTGAGTAACGAAACTCCCTCTGACATCTGCCCTACAGTTATCATGGTTCAATTTAAATCTATGTCACCTCGTGCTAGCCATCACCATCCGAGGAAAAAAGAAGGCTCTCACTGTCCACCTGATCTAATCCTCTGATTATCGATGTTTCTCAATTTAGTCAACGCTTAACTTTCTTGTCTCGAACGAAAACAGTCTTAAATCCCTCAGCCTTTACACTTAAGACATTACTTCCTCGTGAGGCAATCCTTTGCAAAGATTACACACCCTTCTTTTAATGTAGTGAACAGAACTGTATTCAGTACTCCAGGGTTTTACACAATTGCAAGGTCACCTTATAGCTCTGAAACGCAGTTCCAATAAAAGCTGACACATTGTGTGGCTTCACATCAACCCTTTCAAACTGGGTGGCAACTTAAAGGGATCCATATTTCTATGAACATCGAGATTTTTCCGTTCATCTACACACCAATAATTTCACCATTCCCCCAGTAAATTGCATTTCTGTTGCTCCTTCAAAAGTGAAGCCTCTTACACTTTTCTGCATTAAACTCCATTGCCACCTCTCAGCCCAGCTCTGCAGCGTATCTGTGTTCCTCTGTAAACTATCCACAGCTGCAGCTATATTAGAGTCATTTACAAATTTTCTTACACATCCTCCTACGCCTTCATTCAGACATTTTAATAAATGACACACGACAGTGTCCCCAGAACAGATCCTTGCAGTATACCCCAATCTCTGAATACCAGGGTGGATATTTCGCATCAGTCACCAATCTCCATTTTCGTCTAGCTAGCTAAGTTCTGATCAAAACCGCAAAATAAATGTCAATCCCATGTCTCCGTATTTATGGCAACATCCTACCGTGGAGAAACTTATCAAAAGCCTTACTACAATCCATATACACCACATCCACCGCCTCACTCTCATAGACCTGTTTGGTCACCTTTTCAAAGAGCTCAAAAATATTTTTGAGGTAGCACCTACCCTTCACAAAATCAGATCGTCTGTCCTTAATCAACGTATTCCTTTCTGTATGATTGGAACCATGTAAGTTAACACTCAATACAACAATTTACCCACAACTGGAGTAAAGCTCACTGCACTCCAACTACGAGGTGGATCTCTAATTCCCTTCTTTAACAACGGATCAACATATGCTGTCCTCGAATCTTGTTGCACTATCCTAAAAGACAACAACGACAGAAAGATCAAAACCAAGGCCATTATAATCTCCTCCCTGGTTCTGCAGCAAATCCTGGGAGAGACTCTATTCGAACCAGAGGACATTTATATTTCACACTTGCCCGAATTACTAAGACCTCCTCCTTGTTCAGCTCAATCATCTCTAATGTAGTTGCCCATATTCGAATATTCTCCTCGACGAGGTTGTCATTTTCCTGTGTGAATACTGAAGAAAAGTATTCATTTATCAGTTCTCCTATCTCCTCGACTGCATGCAACTATTCCCACTGCTCTCCTTGATTGGCCCTAATCTCAACTTTGTCAAACTATTTGTTTTTTGCTTACATACCTACAAAAAGCCTTAGATTTTCCTTGATCCAACCTGCCAACGACTTCTAGTGTAACCTCTTGGCTCATCTTAGTTCACTCTTTAGGTCTTTCCTGGCTAATGTCTTACTCTCAAGTGCCTGAGCTGAGTCTTCACGTCTGGTTCTTCCATTTCCCTTCTGCTTTCTTTGACAAGTGATTCATTTCTTTAGTGAACCACGACTCCCTAGTTCGACCAAAAACTCCTTGTCTGACAGTTGGATTCTTATCAAAGGTAGAGCATAGTAGTACTTGAAGAAGATCGCCCGTTCAAATTTGCGCATCATCTGCAATTTCCTTCCCCATCTGATGCATCCTAAATCTTGCCAAATCGCATCATAATTGCCTTTCCCCAGCTAGAACTCATGGCCTGTGGTTAAAAAAAACATATGGCTTTTCATCGCTGAATTAAACATAAACAAATTGTGGTCAGTATCACCAAAGTCATCACTTACATCCAAAACAAAAACCTGACCAGGTTTATTACCCAGTACCAAATCCAATGTGGCCTCTCCCATTTTTGGCCTGTCTGCATACTCTGTCAGGAAGCTGATCCTGCTCGCATGTGACAAAAACTGTCCGTTTAAAGTACTGGAATTAAAGCATTTCCAGTGAATATTAGGAAAGTTAAAGCCCCACAATAACTATCCAGATGTTCGAGCTCCTATCCAGAACTACCTTTGCTCTCCTTTCCTCTACTTCCTTGCAACCACTTGCAGGCCTGCAAAATCCCGCAAAAGAGTGTCTTCTCCTTTCTTGTTTCTAACCTCAGCAAATTCTACCTCAGTAGTCGAGTCTTCAACGTCCTTTCCGCCTCCGTAATACTGTCCTTGACTAACAAAGCCACACCCCTCCCACTTTTACCGCATTCCCTGTTCTTCCTGAAGCAATACACCCCAAAATCTGCAGCAACCATGCCCTGTCACTGATCTGTCCATATCTCCGAAATGGCCACAACATCGAAGTCACAAGTACAAACCCTTGCCTCATATTCAGCCATTTTCTTCCAGATGCTCCTGCCATAGAAGTAGATACTCTTCAAATTAAATTTCTGCTTGCCTGTCCACTCTTGCGACACAGAAGACGTATTTCTGACCTCACTTCTCTCAAACCCCTGGACATGGAGCTTCACTTTATGTTCCCAACTTCTGGCTCAATTAGTTTCAAAGATCCAGAAGGACTACATCGTTCCCCCCACCTCTCAGGTTGTTGGTAGTTTTTTTTGATTGATTTTTAGATCATCCTGTTTTTGAAGGTCGCTATTTACCCAGAATGAGACACAATTATCCCTGTCCTCCTGCACCATTTCTGTTGTCATGTGTTCAACTGGTCTCTCTCCCTATTCCACGCATCGTTGGCACATGGCATAGGTAACAACACAGAGGTACCAACTCTCTTCGTTCTTGCTCTCAGTTTCTACCCTAGCTCTCTGAATATCTGTCTTAAATCTCCATCCATTTTCCTACCGACATCGTTGGTGCCTACGTGGACCACGTCTTGTGTCTGCTCTCCCTCATCCTTAAGGATCCCAAAAACACAATCAGAGGCATCGCAGACCCTGGCACCTGGGAGGAAACACAACGACCGTGAATCGCTTTCGTTCCCACAGAATCTCGTATCCGTCCCCCAACTATCGAACTTATGTTCTGCTCCTCAAACCTTTCCCTTCTGAGCAACAGGAAGAGACTCTCTGCCAGATATCTGGACAACATGGCTTACATCTGGTAAGGCGTAACACTAAACAGTATCCAAAACTGTATACTTATTAGTGAGAGCAACAGCCACATGGGATCCCTGCATTGTCTCGTGTTACCTTTCTGTCCCCTGAATATATGCCAGCTACCTTTTACTGTACCTGAATTGTGACTACCTTTCTTTCATTTCTCACGATTCCTCCCTCAGCCTCTCGAATGATGCAAAGTAGCTCCAGCCCAGCTCCGTTTCCCTAACGCTGATTTTGAAGAGCTGGAATTGTGTGCACTTCCCCCAGATGAAGTCAAAATGGAGACGTGTACTGACCCTTCTCTCCCTCATTGTGCAGGAGGAACATTCAAATGTCTTAACCTTCATTCCATCTCTTCTACGTTCGCGGATAGACAATTGAAAAGTATGAAAAAGCATTCTTCCTCTAATTCGCTTTGCTTCCTACCATCAAGTCTGTTGTATATCCAATGTGCCTACTCCGCCTAGATTCCAAGAGAACCAACCATCCAGAGCAGTAAGCTATACGGAACGTTGTCAAAAACCTCACTGAAAGTCAAAAAGATGACTGTACTGAGCTGTCCTCATCAACATTTCTTCTCACTTCATCAAAGAACGCTAACAGATTGGTGAGGCATGTTTTGCATTTTTTTGTAGTAAGGGCACAACAGTCTTCTGGGAAGTCTTGCGTCACGAATATTAGCCAGTTAACCCAGGTGTTTTTTCTTTACTCTTTCAGTGATTTTTCTTCATGGTTATAATGGCCTCATATCAGGCAAAATTTAAATAAACCTTTTCTGTAACGGGTCCAAAGTACTTACTCACACCGTCAGGCAGACACTGTCTCATAAACACGCTCTCTTTCATACACAGACACATCCCCATACTTATATCTGCGCACACACTCTCTCACAGGCCTATACCCCATCGAATCCAACCACGCTCTTAACTATGTTTTCACAGACACAAACACACACGCTCTCTCGACCACTCACACACACACTCACTCAGATGTATTCTCTCTCCCTTTATCTCTCTGTCCACTTCCTGCATGTGCACACACAAAATTCTTTGAGTTATTTTTTTTATTTGCAGAATTTTGATATAATGTTCCATTATTGTCAAAAATTGCACAAGCTGCTGGCAGTCAATGCGGGCAGTCAATACATATAATATTTTGTAAATTCCAATTTGGAAATAAAGCCAGTCCGATTGAAGTCTGGGATACGGAGAGAATCTGATCTCGCACCTTTAATGCATTGTCTGAGCGGAGATGCTAACTTTTGTTCTATAACCTTAAGTTATCTCGAGGAAGTGACTTATAGGAAGTTCTGGGTTTACACACTAATCAACCTGCAACCCACTCTAATAGATAAAAGACTGAACAAGAATTCAGCTTTGCTCAGCATATAATTTCAGTTTTACCGTACATTCTGTGACTTATGACTTTATAATCCACAACGCCTGTCAAACGAGTATTACACGAAAAGATAGAGCTTCCAAATAACCTGTTGGATAACCAATTGTTTTTTTAACTTAGTCCACGGTCATCCAAAACCAGCTCGTCCGCACCGTGCCTCTCAATGAAGGCAAGCATGCCAAATGGCGTTTTCTTTTCATTCACTGAAACTTTGAGATTCGGGTCTCAATTGAGTTGAACTGAATCCCGAGTATGAAGAGTAAACTCTAAGAAGCTAATTATCCCGTTTCCAGGCAGTGTCTTCTCTAATAAAATCTAAAATTATGCCTCTTTGCACTTAATAGACATTTGCACATTCGGTAAGTGCGAAGCTTTATTCAGGAACCATCAGAACATTCATGAGCACTGGGAAAAGCACGTTAAATCCAAATCCTACTGAATAGACAGAGACGTATCCATACATTATGTGGTTTCTTTTTTTAGATTGGGCCTCTCTTCCATGAGCGACCTAAAACCGGGTTCAAACTGAGGAATTTCTAAAAATTTGTGAAATGTTGTGGAATACTTAGAAGTGATAATTTCTCCACTCCCCTTAATGGTAATGTGATAACGGGTGTAGGAAATCACAAAAGACGGTTCTCAAAGAAATACGCAGATCAGCTGATCAGATTAGACAAAACATTCATGCACATTTGCCACTAGTTTATTAAATGCTATGTCACTCAGTAATTCTTAGAGTGAATTAGAGGATGATCTGAACCAAAATATAACGCAGGTTTAGACAGATTTATAAAATGTTTGATTCATTTCCAGCGATTGAATTCGACAAATTTTCTCCGTGCTGCAAAGGAACCAAATACATTCCAGTGCATTTTGAAAAATAACATTTCAAAGGAGATTGGTGTCATTAGCTTGACTAGCATTTGTTGTACAAATTGCCTCAGAGGGCAGTTAAGGTTCGATCACATGGCTGTGGATCTGGAGCCAAAGTGAGGACAGTGGTCTCCGTCGCTATAAAACCTTATTAAATCACAATTTTGTTTGTTTACAATTGCCCTTCATTCCAGGAATTCCCCCATCTTCTTATTGAAAATTTCCCAGACCGAATTGAGCTGAAGAAAGATTATTTCACGTGAAACATTAATATCATCCTATAGATGTTGTCATATCTGTGCAGTTCTCTTTTCTGAAGTTTTGTCAGATTCTTTGTTGTATTGTGTTCTAAGTGAGATCATTCATGTTTGTGTCGGCTTCACACTCTTGCTAATCGAGTTCCACGTTTTTGAAATTCGGGTCATGATGACTGTGATTAGGCTCTACATGAATAATTCAGAACCATGTACTATTATCAAATGCATTAACAAAGATGTTACTAGGATAAACAAGAACAAGTAACTTTCTACAGGCAGGGTGTTTCAAAGAACTGTTTCTATTTGTTTTGTTGCACTTTTCATTGGTTTAGTTTCAATAGGTTCTTCATCAGCTGATCGGCCAACAGATCAGTAAAAACTTTAAGGCTGATGCATTCTCAAATTTCTTCAGTCAGAATTGTCAAGTATATAATCTATCTCGGGCTCATTCAGTGGTCTGCAGCATCACAGATAACAGTCTGTATGCAATTCGATGGACTTCACATGATATCAAGCAACGACAGGAGGCACAGGCTGCTGCAAAATCAGTGTGCCTTGATAACATTCCGACAATAGTACTGAAGACGTGTGCTCCAGGACTTGCTACTGCTCTAGCCAACCTCTTCCAGTACAGCTGCAACAGTAGCATTTACTTGACAATATGCAAAATTGCTCAACCATGTCCTGTACACAAAAGGCAGGACAAATCCAACCCAACCTACTCTCCATCATGCGCAAAGTGATGGAATGGGTCCTTAACAGTGATATTAAGCACCACCTGCTCAGCAAAAACCTGCTTTGTGACGCCCAATTTGTGTTTCGCCAGGGTCACTCAGCTCAAGATCTCATGACAGCCTTGTTTTCAACATGGAAAAACCAGCAGAATTACATAGGTGAAATGAAAGTAACAGTCCTGTACATCAAGTTCGCATTTAACAGAGTTTGGTATCACGGACCGCTGCACAAGGGAACATGGCTGTAGTTGTGGAGAGTCAATCATCTCAGCTAAAGGATATCTCTGCTTGAGTCCCTCAGGGTAGTATCTTATCTTCAGCTGCATCATCAACAACCTTCCCTCTGTCATAAGGTCAGAAGTGGGGTTTTTCACCAAAGAATGCATAGTGCTTGGCACTATTCGCGACTCCTCAAATACTGAAGCAGTCCGTGCTCAGTACCCGCGGCACCTAAGTCACCTCCTGACACCCCAAAAGTCGATCTACCATCAAGAGGCACAACTCAGGATGAATTGTATGGAATGGTCACCATTTGTCTGGATGGGTACACATCCTAAAACACTCAAAAAGGATCACACCATCCAGGGCAAACAAAAACCCGCTTGATTGGCACCACATCAACGAATATTTAATTCATCCAACTCTGGCTCTCAGTGAAAGCAGCGTTTCTCATCTGCAAGATACAACGCAGATATTCAGCCAAGATCCTTTAACAGCACCTTACCAATTCAGGACAACTTCCACCTAGTGGGACAAGAGCAACAGGTACTTGAGAAACACATCACCTGCAACTCCCTCTTCAACCCACTCAGTAACCTGGCGTGCAAATAAACCGTGGTTCCCTCAGTTTCATTGTGTCTAAAAGGTGGAATTCCCGCCCTGCTGTCATTGTGGGTCATCCCATTGCACTTTAAATGCAGCCGTTCAAGCAGGTAGCTAATTACCACCTTCTTCAGGGCAAAATGGGATGTGCTATCAATGCTGGCTAGCTGACAACACTGAAATCCCACAAATGAATTATAAATAATTAGATCATTCATCCAAACCATTCGGAAGAAATGGCACCAACAATACTCTTACACTTGCAAACTGACGTTAAATGTAGAAATACACATATCTGTCGGTATGTCCATAGAAATTGTGACAAATCTCTCTGCTATGGAGCTCACCGATCGTTTTGTATTTCTTGTGTAAAATGTTGAACTAGAGAGAAAGAGACTCTCCCCAATTTTCGACACTATTAGTTTTATTTTGCACTGTCCTTGTTTTCCTCGCGGAATTAACAAAGTCTAAAATCATGTTGCCATTCCTATTGTTGTCCCAGCAACATTCCTGACCGCCCTCTTCCTTACACCTCTCTCCTCTCCTCCTGCCACTTCCCTCCCATTTTCTCTTTCTCTTGGAACTGTCTTCTTCCTTTGCCTTCACACTCTCCCTCCTGCATTCGCCAGCCCAATTGCTCTTGGGCACTCCAAATTTCTTCACGTTCTCTCTGCATCTGTATCATTGGCCCACTTTCTATCTTCATCCTTCCTCCTTTACCTACGATCGTTTTCTTACGATTCTGTTACCCTCAACATCTCTTCACTGTTTCTCCCTCTGTCATGGAGTCCTTTACATATTTGTCTTCCTCATTTTGTCTCCCCATTTCTTTCCAATTTTGCTCTCTCCTTTTCCCTATTTCATTGCCACTCTCTCTGTCTCCCTCCATCTCCTTGTCCCTCAGTAACACAGACACATTCTTCACCGCCATGTCAGTTGCGACCATGGTCTGCTATCTCGATTGTGCTTCTTCAGAGGGCCGTATTCCAGTTTGATTCGGGCAACGCATTATTTTCCACGCTACTCATTCACCCAGGTCACGTTGAAAATTTCGTTCTCTAATTTTACAGCGAATTAAATCATCATCTGCCTTCCTATATTTGCTACCAATGTGTAAAGCCTTGCAATTTTCCGAAAGATGAGGCACCTTCAATGCAATGCATTTTTTCAAATCAGTCACTGCATTTACACCTGTGTGCGTATATCTGGAGGAATGCATCTCCCTATATGCGTGGGATTTATGTGAATGGTTGCGGTCCTGCATGTCCATCATGGGGTATTGGCATGTCTGTTCATAATTGTAAACATTTGTGTATGTCTAACATTCGCATCCCGACTTTGTCGCCATGCATTGTGTACGTTATAGAAGGTGATAAAATCATGAGTAGTGTGAAAGGGTAACAAGTAAAGATCGTTTTTCCGAGTTTGGTGTTTCGAATCTGCAGAGCATATGTTTAAAGTGAGTCTGTAAAAAGACCTGCACAGTAATTATCTCACACCCAGGGTGATGGGTGTAAGGAACACGCTCAAATGGCATATCTTGGAGGCGTGAATAATTGGTTTCATGTTTCAAAAGAGTTGAGGAGGCTGTGGACAAAACGCAGTCTAATGGGAATAAGTCGGATTGAGATGTTTGGTTGGCGATGTTGAGTTCGCCCGAAATGTCTTTTTCCGTAGTGCATGATTCTGTGTCTGTGTGTTCCTGTCTTTGTGTGTGTGCATGTGCATCTTTGTGTCGGTGTGTGCATCTATACATGTGATCATATGCATCTTTGTCCTTGTGTTTTGTGAATGTTTATGTATTGTTGAACATATCGATGTCTGTGTGCATCTCTGTGTCTGCTTGTCTGTGCATTGTCTTTGCAGTTGTTTTTGGAATCAATCGTGAGAATGGTAGTAATGTGTCTGTCCCTCTATGTCTATATATCTGTATCTTTATCTTGTACTTAATGTCTTAGTGGTTGGTTTCGTTCAGTCGGCAGGATGGTTGATTTGTGAAGCACTGTGGTTACAAAACCAATTACCACTGAGGTTAACATGAAGGTCACTACTTCTCCAACTCTCTCGTCACCTGAGGTGTTGTGGCACTAACGTTAAATAGCACTAGTCTTCTCTGTCTGACGAGAGAGCAGCACTCTTTTCCGGTAAAACCATAGCAACTCACATGGACTCTTTATAAAAAGAAGTTCTTGACTGCCCACGTCAAAGCACAAGTACCAGATCTTAGTTTTTTTTATTTGTAAATTTTCTAATGCAGATTTCATTATTCACCTTGAATCTCTCAAGTTCGTCTCATCGATCAGCCTGTACTTTGGGAAGATGGAATTATTCCAAACAATATGGATCTATTCCCATTCTCAACGATCACTCAGACCTCCAGCCCACGATTCATCGATGGCGAAATAGAAAAACTGAGAAAAATAGATGATTGACAGAACTAGATAAACTTCTTCCTTGTTTGTTTTGTTTTGGTGAAATGGCGGGTGCGAGGGCGCAAATTGTTGTTTTGCTTGGTGTTTTGTGCATTTTTGTTCCACAATAAAGTGACATGGTCTGATGTTGTTCCTGATGCCACGACTTTTATCTCGATCCATTTGCGATAGACGAGCTGTTGACGGAACACAGCAGAGTTTTGTTTTTGGTTGTTTGTTTCCTAATCGGCAATTGACATGTTGAAAGAAGCTAGGACACCAGAAGCAGGAACACATAAGCAGTTGGGTCTGAATACTAGATTTATTTCATTGACTTTGAAGTCAAACATCTGCCCAGGCGGTATTCAAATGCACAATGTCTGTTCACTCAGCATATGGGTTCATAAAGGTTTAATAACATTTATAATAAAAGTAATGATAGTTTAGGATTAATAGTCGATACATTATTCCCGAAGGGCCAATCACCTTCGCCTTCATTATCAACCAGCAGTCAATTTTCCTTTTTAAAATATTCACTAGTGCATTGTGGACATTACTCGATTAATACAGAGAGAGGGAATGTGTGTGTGTGTGAGAGAAATGTGCGAAGAGAGATATAAAATGGTTGAACTTTGGAGACAACATGCCTGTGACAGCAAACAGAGTGAGAGAGAGTCTTAGAGTGGCCTGTTTTGTTGCTGATATGCTTGGGCGTGCTTTAGTAAAATTTAGATGAAGATTGTTCTGTCATCTTCCTTCATCAGGGTCCTCGTTACTTGCGTTCATGTCTGAACGCTCACAACTGAATAATTTCACATTCGGATCTCGAGAGTGGGGCAAGGCAGAGCGATGGAAAATCATACAATGGGAGGTAGCAAGAAGGTGGTAAGTAAATCAGAGAGCAGGGCAGGCGAGAAGGATATACTATCGATTAGCTGCCGCTGAAACCTCAACATCACTAACTTCTTTAACTTTTCATTGCTGGTCATTCACAGGACATTGGCGGCGTTGTCTGGGCCAGCACATATATTCCAACGCCAGTTTGAGCATGTCGAGAGCAGGGATTGTGTGCGGTTGAGCTACTAGTTGATTTGCTGCAGTCAGACCCACACTTAAACATCAGGGAGGAGAAATGCAGAACTTTGTGTCAGTGATACCGAAGGAATGATAAATATAATGCCAAGTCAGGAGTGAGTGTCGTGGAGCAGAATTTGTCGGGGAGTAGTGTCTCTATAAATATCTGTCCCTTTACTCCTTCCAGACGTAAATGACCGTGGGTTTGAATAGTGCTGTCTACTCTACCTCTGGTCATGTTTCGGAGACATGTTACAGGTATTTTTAATATTAACAGGAAATTGTGATTCTATGAAGGTTGGGGCAGATATATGCAATGGTCTGTCTGCCATTTGTGATCATTGTGCACCACATGCCCTCTCTAACACCTCGCCCCAGGACATGATAATATGGTTCATACCGGTCAAACCTGAAATTCGACACATGAATCAGAAAGTGAGGAAGGCAGTGAGAGGCTTTCTTAACTCTTCGAAAAGCGGGATGCTTCCCTTCGGTGATTTGGCTGTAGTTCTGAGAAAGGGGAGCCTCCACATTCGTTTCGTAATAAGTTTAAACACAAGTGTCGCCTGTACCATGAGAAGGAGCACAATCAAGATGGACTTAAATTACAGTGACTGCAGTCAGTTTTCGGCACAGCCTAAGATGAAACACATGTTTAATCTTTCGTGATTCACTCAATGGCAAACAAACGTCAATGCAGAAACAATATGCATCTATCGAGCAACTCAATTTCATTATCTTTATATCATTCTATTCTGCACAGCCGTCCAGGCAAGTTCTATCCGATGGTTACAGCGAATAAAAGATCACTGATGCCCCAGTTTCTGGCATCAATTTTCACGAAAGCTTGTGAGAGGGAACCAAAAAGTTGTGTAACCAAGTTGATGTGTGTACCTTTCTAAAACTGTGAAATGGGAAAGCATTTTGTGATCACTATAAAAGGTGGTGTTATTTTCGGTATTGAGAATTAAAATGGATTTATGTGATCGGTTATAATCTATGCAGAAGCAGATAGAACTCTAATTGAAGCACTTTATATCACAGACCAAGCAGCAGCTTAAGACAGATACATTAGCCAATCAATTTTAAACAGGACCTTAGAAAACAAAAACTCATTAAAATTAAATCTGATGGATTTAGCAAAGGAGGATCAGTCCGATTATAAAAAAGTTGAATGGTCATCAAGCTTAGAGAAAATGGGGTCATTTGCAAAATTGTGAGAGAACCAATTGCATTCTGCCAATAGCTATTGGCTCTCAGGTCTTTGAGAAAGCACCATCGCTTTACCATGGCAATGTGCTAGACGATCTGAAGTTCTGACGGATATATCGACAGAGTGAGCATCCCTGATTGATTGATGCACAGAGAAAGCCTTCCTGACAGAGGAATCAGTGGAGAAGACGCAGAACGATCCAGAAGACAGGAAACACAGCTGTAATTTCGCGAGACTAAATTCCATTGTTTTACTGTACATATTAAATTTGTATTTATTGAAACAGAATACTATTAGATGTCTGCGTAATTCAGTAATAGTAGTTAGAGGGGAATTGTTCGCTTTGTTAAAATTCAGTTCATTTGTCCACGTTAGATTTCGTTGAATAAATTGTCACTCCCGAACATTGAAGTGAGAATCATTGATTTATTTTCCTGAAGTACACAAATTTGCTGCAAAACGAAGTCCACCTTTTATTACATTCCTTTTCAAAGATTAAAGGGAAAAATGCTTTCTTTTGGGTGATCAGGTTGTCATTCTGGAGGGTGGGGGGTGGTCAACTTCCGTTTTACAACAAGTAGGAAGACAAGGATTGCCTCTTCTATTGATGAGAAAACGGTAAATATTGAAAACAGGACAACACCAGGGAGAGGACGAGGAAAGTAATGGGGTCGGATCTGTCACTTGTGATTATCATGGGATCAAGAGTAGGTCATTGGTGGACATCCATTGGGGTAGAATGGTACTAAAAGGGAAAACTTGATCTTTTTCATTACAATTCAAGGGAAAACAACACAAATAATTTCAAAACAGACGTCGATTGCACACTCACGCAAAATTCCTGCAATCATTCATCAAATGCATAATGACTGAATGTTTGATTCGTAGAATGATCACTAGATTCGCAGTTCGAGACCACCAAGTTCATGATATAATCTGTGAATAATCGCACAGTCATGCACGCAGAGAACTGCATGCACATATGCATACGCACAGACAACCAAATGGACACATTGTGTAACATGCACTTTCATGCTCACGTGCACAAACACACCTGAACACAAAGCGATCTAATCCAAAATAATAATATGGAGACCTAGTGGAGGCTAATTTGTATTTCATCACATTACTCAACTGCTGGATTTTCTCTCGAATTGCAATTGTGACAGTGTGTAAAGGCTTATTTTTGTGCAATGTGTGTATTGTCTACAAAAAAGCAACATTCCCAGTGATACAACATCTAAGTCTCAGATAAAGGAACTCAGCAGTATTCATTGTGTGAAACTTCTGCAGTCTGCAAATCCTACGGTGTGGGGTAACTGGCATGTAGACAAACAGCACTGTGGAAAATCCCTATTGCGTACACTGATACACAGTATAAGGTATGAACGCTATGCACGTCAAAGAGGCTATGGACTATTGGCGTTATCACTTGAGTGTTAATCATTAGACTCGCATAAGCTTCTGGGGACTCGGTTCTAATCCAGCAATGAACGATGTTGGAAGTTGAATCCAATAAAATATTGTAATAAAGAGTCACATGATGACCATGAATCCATAGTCAATTATCACAAAACCCCACATGGTTCAAGAATGTTCTTGAGGGAAGGAAACTGCCATCCTCATCTGGTCATGCCTACATGTGACTCCAAGCCCCAGCGAAGTGGTTGGCTCTTACCTGTCTTCTGGGCTGCTCGTGATAGGCAATAAATGCTGCCTGGCCAGCGACGGCCTCATCTCGTGAATGAATGAAGACACAAAATCGCAATGAGATTTTGAAAACTTTCCGATCTTTACCATGGACAAATACAGCCTTTGTTTACGTTTGATAGACTGCTTTGAGTCCTGCACTGTGTGAGATTCGTGTTGGTGGCAATTTTTCAAACAAACCATTGATGTCCTAAATGATCCGAGATTCCTCATCCTCACATCCCCGAAATGGAAGTCTTTCTATCAATTTTGTCCACCTCCAGACTTTTCGCCATCTTATGTATCCCGGAGGAGAGTCAGTATTCAAATAATTCTCACCCAAAGAGTTACTCTTAAACAAACTACAACACGTAAGCTACTGATTGATTGTGTGTTAAATTTCACAGAATAATGGTAAATTTCAAAGAATCCTGACAGCGTGGGAATAGGGCTTTCAGCCGAACAGGTCCACACCGACCTTCCAAAGAGTAACACGCTCGGAACCATTCCCCTCCCCTCTTATCTTATATTTGAATCCGACTAACCTACACATTCCTGAACGCTATGGCCATTTTAGCCTCTCCAATTTACATAACCGGCATATCTTTGGACTGTGGAAGGAAACCGGAGGAAAAGTACGCAGGCATGGAGAGAATGTGCAAACTCCAGAAAGACGATCGATTTCAACCCAGTTCTCTCGCGCTCTGTGATTGTCGTGCCAAACCCTGAGCAATCATGCCTAAAGTGGTACCACGCAGGAGTCACTATTATTAATCCAAGAGAGCATGGTTCATATCATACATATCATAAGAACTAGGGACGACAAAACCACCTGTAAAAAGCGGCAATATTTTGATCAGAATTAAGATTTGATCCTGTTTGTTTTGGTCATCGTTGTATTGGAGGAAAGTAGCATTACACTGTATTTTATTACATTGCAATACTGCACAGAATGTTGAATTTATATCTTTGCAAGAGGATGAGTGGTTAAGCCTAACTAATCGATTTTCTTTTCCAATGGCACTCGTGTGACCTTTTCTGTGCATGTCTTCTTCGAATGTTGCATCGCAGGATTGAGTATCACTTCAGCTCTTATAAACATGCCACTTTGCAGTTATCCATAACTGAGATTTAATTGTACTCATCTGCCTTCTTTGCCTTCTCCCCAACCACTTCCCTTCATCTGTAACTGTGATTACTAGCTGTACCCCAAAATCAAATATTTATTTGAAGCAGCTGTCGATATTTAACTTCGCTCCAGTGTTTTATCACAATAACTATGCATCAACCACGACAGCCATTGAGGGTTTACTAACATTGAAGCTGACTGGATGCAATTTGACTGGCTTGTCTACCCTATTTAAATCGTGACAGCACTCACTGATCATATCATGACTGCCCTACAATCACAGATGTCCAGAGTTTTTGAAATTGCTATGGGTCATTTTCATTACTTTTGCAACATTCCTGCTGAGTGACCTCGCCAGAACCTCATTCTGCTTTTTGTGCCCGGTCTCCCGTTTTTTATTGTCTCAATCTATCTACCTATTGTTTCCTTGCTGTCTCCAACTGCTAAGTTCTGATCTCTCTCTCTCTCTCTCTCTCTCTCTCTCTCTCTCTCTCTATCGACCTCTGCTCGCTCCCCACAACCCTTTCACCCTCCTCCGAATTCACTCGATATATTTTCCAGCTTCTCAATATTCTCCCCGGTGTATTCTTGCTTCATGCACGTGTACCACCATGTTGGAACTCTTGTCCAACTGATTACCTTCATACCATTACTGTTGTTGAAGTCGTGTAGCTCAATTGACTGGGTGTCTGATTTGCGATAAAGAGTGATGACAACAATGCATGTTTAATTCCTGTACTAGGCGAGGTCAACACCGTAAAAGAAATGCCGTTCGATCCCTCAAAAGTGTTGTGCCATTTAACAGGATTACGACTTTTCCAACATCTCTAATATTAATTTCCCCAACCTTTCGCTGTAACGATGGAGCCCAGATTAATATAGCATTGGTCTACCTCTAGCTTAAGCTATACTGAAGAATTCTGGCCTCACAGCGACTGTAACAAGGAGTTCTTCGCGTTCAGTTCTCTCTGAGCGAATAAATTCCTTCTCAACTCAATTTGAGATTGACTGCAACTTATTCTGAGAGTCTGCTCTTGACTCTTCAATTTCCTCCACTGCTTTAAAAGATCCCTTTGCTTTAGCCTCCATTCTCACGTGTTGTTTCCTGGTTGCTTTTCTTAAACTGCTCGAACTGTGTCTTTGTGTGTCCCACCTTATTGCAGTGAAAACATCTGAGTAGGTACGATCTCTGGAGTGTGGAAACACAACACGCCCTGGCCTAACAAGTCTCCCACCAACCCACAAAATAGTATCCCACCGAGGCTTCTTCAGCTCTCTATTACTTTACATTTTCCCTGACTAATTAGCCTAACCTCCTGCCAGGAAAACATGAGCAATTTAGTTTTGTCACGTCACCTAACGTGCGTAACTTTATTATTAAGAGAGAAAAGTGGAGTACCTTGAAGAAACCCACAAAGACACAGTGGGATTGTGCTAACTGTTCACTGGAATTGGACCTGGATATCTGGTGCTGTAAGGCAGCAGTGTAAACCACAGAATCACCATGCCAAGATCTTCCAACACATTTCCATCCTCTTTGTTTTTTATTTCTTTCCGCTGGGATAAATTTTTCCCTGTGAGAACTTAAAAAAAATTAATAGAAGGATCGGCCACTCCCGAAATTTCTATCCATCACGAAAGGAAACTGCAGTCAGAAGTTGGATATCGATTTGTGCAGAAATGCGTATTCCTTCGCCATGTCGGCAGCTTTCTAATTGGTTTAGCTTTCTGTTGCTCAAACGAAGTTATTACCATTTTTGTAAGTGAGTTTTAAACTCGGCGAACATAATATGTCTCTACGTGCCTCATGTGTCTTTTCTGCGTTTATTGTTCTCATACATGAGTCGAAGTTGTTCTCTTTAATTCCTTCAAACTCGGTCTATATAATCTACATTTCAGCAACTGCAAATGATTAAATAGAATGAACTACTGACACTTATTTTAAAATCAATAAGTGACAATTTGTTTATTTAACTCTCCCATTAAACAAATGAAACTATTTATTAAGAAACCTTCTAACGATTAACTACGCCCGAAATAAAATACTTTAATTGTGTGCACTTCCAGTAAATGCAAGACCAACTCATACTACGAAAAAACATGGACTTCAAGACAGGTTACGTCTTCCAGAATGTTGCATGTCTTTTTGCATCGAATCTTCTTTCCGAAATGCCTTGCCCTCCGATTCTTTTGCCAGAAACTTCTCTTACTCCAATTCTTCTGTCAGAAGTTTATGTTTTATTTTTCTGATACACTTATGACCGTGAGTGGCAATTTGTCTCTCAAGAGAGAGGGAGCTAAGAGCTTGCAGCTCTGGCCAGTCGCAGTTAAGTCTGTGGCTCTGTCGAATTGTTCCATATCTTTCTTCTAACCATGATATCAAATCAATTCCCTGCAGTACTGGCCCTATGTTGTCAAAACATTCAGTTTTAAATTGAATACGTTTTTACTTTCTCAGGGTCTAATTTACGTTGTGTGTCTAAATTCAAACCAATTGTATTGAAATAACAAAACTGCTGCTTGCCATGCAAACTGTACTGCATTTCCAAACCATAGTTTCAGATTGCGTGCTGTCGTACATTTACAAACCTTAAATTTGCTGTTCACAGATGTCCATTTTTAAATCTAAGCACAGGGAGAAAACCAAAATCTTCAATTTAAGTGTCTAGGCAATGCTTTACCTATTTTACAGTTTCACAGTTTTTACTGACACCAAATTCCAACCTCCAACGCCTAATCTACGATTATGTTAGCCAACGTTACAAAAGCATTGGACAAGCATTATTGGCAGTCCTTTAGTGAACTTCTGAAATTAATCTTATTCCTGCGTTCGCTCGGATAAGATGGACACAGGTTCTCCGAGTGATGCATTGCAGTGAGTTGTCTTCGGGTTATGTCGCCTTCTATAGTGCTATGTAACTTTACTTACAGTTTAGTTTGATGTACTTAGCCCACAATAATCGACAAAGTACCGACTGCATCAGTTTCAGGGTGACTCACTGTCTCTGAAGATGTCTCGGGGATTAAATGGTACATTCAATCGCAAAGGTAAATACCTCTAAAGAGACATTTTTCTGACGATGCTGCTCCGTTAACATCGTTATGCTGTCCTTGGCGCTTTTCCCCTCAGAGATGTCACAAAAGCAGCAATTCAAAAAACTTTGGCATTGATGGGTTTTGGAGACAATTTGTTTATATCTAATAGATACCCCGTCAGGCAAAAAGCCTACCAGTTTTAAGAGACATCTTGTCCAACAAAAGGGGGTGACCAGTTCTCCCAGCTAAGCTTTTCTCTTGTTTTATTTTGTGCAGTCTGGCTGAAAAGACCATCAGAACCTTTCGAGCTGGCCAATCTCCAGCTGAAAATGAAGCATGGTGAGTTCGACGGAAAAGACAAGTAAAGGGCAACAACAAAGAAACAGTTTGAATTACAATAAATACAAGGAAAAAGAGAAAAAAGAAAAAAGAGACAGAAAGGGAGAAAGAAAGAGAGAGAGGAGAGGAAGGAAGGGACAAAGATTGCACATCGGATCTCAGCACCAACTCAAGAAAGTCAGCTGAAAAGGATGAAAGTGAAGGCTGAACGTAATCTTACTGTAAAAGAGAGTGAGGATAAGCAATCAAATAATAGAGAAAGGGCTGCTGAGAAACTGTTTAAAATGTTCAAAAATTGTATAGAATTGGTGAGAATGATGTGGAAGGCTTTTTCAACTACGTTTAAACGATGGCTAAAAGAATGTGTTGGCGAATTACCCATTCTGTCTTGTTTATCCAAACAAAATGTGAAGATAGACTCATTGAGGAATTCCAATTACAATCAGAGGAGGTATATGGGGTGTAAGAGGAGATGAAGAAAGCCATCTTAAGTGAATGTGCCAGAATGAGTTTGTGCCATAATCCTAAAAAAAAGAGTTTCAAGTATCTTAGTAAGGACGCTGGTCATACCTACATGCATATTAAAAGGATCAACAAACGAATTTTTTGGGGGGATATTGGCATGAAAATAAAGCAAGCCTATGATTCTATTACAGAGACGATTATTTTGGAAGAGGTCAAAACTTTTGAAGTAGTTAAGAAATCTTGCGGAAGCGCAGAGATCGAAAATAGCAAGATTAGCCACTGAAATGGCTCATGTTAATGAGTTGGTCGATTAAATCAAAGTTTGGCTTCCAACACCAATTTCAGTCCTTGAAAGAAATTGAGGATAAGACAAAAGCTCACCTAAAAAAACAAAATGTAGATTCCGTTGAAGATCATAAGAATGACATACCACAGAATAAATTGAAAAACCTTGAAGATAAAAAAAAGTTAAGTAACTCCGGTCTTTTCACTGCAATAAAGTTGTCCACAAGAAATCACAATGCTGTTGTTTTAGGTGAAGGAATCGGAAGTCAGATGAGCGAAAACAGGATAAGATTTTGAATTTTGGTGGAGTGATGATGGAGGCAAGACAGCTGCAGCAGAATGTGCATCTTGTACTGGGAGTGGTTCAAGAGTAAGTGACAGACCTTATCCAATCAGATGCCTGCACTGTTAGTGTTTACTTGCATAGGTGAAGAGCAGCAGGTAAAGTGTTTACACGATGAAGAAAGAGAGCATGCACTCAATGTGTGACACTGAAAGATATATACTTTTCAAGGTCTACTGCCTTAAAAGGTGTCAGTAACAGGATTTCACGTTGAGATAGGAAGAGCTGAAACATGAAAATGAGGTGAGAGTGTCCAGTGAAAACTGGAGAAGTCGTGTTAAGAGTACCGGACAAACTTCCAGCTCAAGAATAAATATGATACTTGCTATTGATATAGCTGTTTCACATGTCGGAATGCTGCCTGCTGTGTTGAGAAAGCGAGTGGAAATTCAGTTAACTCAATTATTGCAGGATGCAGATCAGGCGATTTTTTCCGTGTGTCTGGTAACAAGCTCAGTTGAAATAGGAGAGTTGCAAACCTCAAGATTGAAGTGGAATTATCAGAGATTCTATTGGACCAGATGTTTGATAGAAATGAGGAGTATACAGATAATACAACAGATATTTTTATCACATATAAATGAACAAACAGATGAATGTTTGATGCTATTTTGGAAGACTTCTGAAAGGTTCCTCGGTGACTCATGGGATGTTGTCTGGCTGGCATGGATGGGAGTTCATCTGAGGACAGGCTAAGAGACCTGAGGTTGTTTTCATTACAGAGAAGAAGGTTGAGAGGTGTCTTAAATGAGATATATGAGACAGTCAGTGGCCTGGATAGGGGGGACAGTGAGAGCCTTTTTCCTCGGATGGTGATGGCTAGCATGAGGGAACTCGACTTAAATTGCGAGGAGATACATAGAGGACAGATGTGAGCAGCAGTTTATTTACTCAAGGAGTAGTAGGGCAGGAAATGTCCTGCCTGCAACAGTGGTAGACTCGCCAGCTTGAAGGACATTTAAATGGTTATTTGATACACATAGAAATGAAATGGAATAGTGGAGAATAGATAGTCTTTTGATTGGTTCCACAGGTAGGTGCAGCATCGAGGCCCTGAGGCCTTATACTGCGCTGTAATGTTCCATGCACTATGTTATATAATTGGATTAAACGGCATACATGAAAACAAATCCGAATTTATCCACAACTGTAACAATTTTATAAATCTTATCTTCATGAGGACAGTAAGAATATTACATATTCAATCAAATGAGAGATTATCAGACAGCCATTTCATGTTGACAGTGGGTTATTTGGAATCGCTACAGAGTGGAAACAGGGCCTTCAGTCCCACTGCGCCCCGCAGAAGAATAATCATCCCAATCTCAGCCCTCGTTATTATACACATACTCCGGACTAATAAGCCAAACAGACACATCCCCAAGGACTACTGAACAATTTAGCATGGATACTTCATCACGTATTCATAACGTTTGAATTGTGGGAAGAAAGCAGAAATCTAAGCAGACACTAGCAGAATGTCCAAATTCCATGTCTAAAATCCGTGTCCCTGGCATTGTGCATCAGCAATTTTCACCACTGAGACATCGTACAACCTAAATGTTATAGAACAGACGTGTGTGAATGGCACATGAGCTACTGTGAGGGAATTACTCAAATGTGTCAAAACCACCAGCAAAAATATAAAAGCGACCCTGTACTGTCCTGGGGACTGCACAGTAATGCAATTGAATTTTTCCAGGCATGTCATGTTTATCCATTAGTAAGTAAACCACAGGCAATTTTAAAAAACGACACACCCTAAATACCTTTCACTGCATTTAAGGAACCTTTCACATGAATCTTAATTTATTGCATCGGTTCTCTACTTGAATAAAAACTGAGGACCAGTATTTGCTAATAATAATGGACGTTTTCACTAGATTTACAGAGGCTGGTCCATGACACATATGACGTCGAACAGAATTGTAAAGGAGTTACTCAATGTTTTTCACGAAATCCTGAGTGCCCACAGAGATACAATCAGATCAAGGGTCAGATATTGCATCAGAATTATTGAAGGAATTCAATAACAGTTTCTGAAGAAAACATTTCAAATTCCCTATGCATTATCCAGATCTGCAGTGAGAGCTCGAAATGTTGCATCGGACATTTTTGAACATTTTGAGAGCTCACAATCAAGACTATCCAGATGATTTCAATAAAGGAATTGCATTTGTACTTGTTGCATTTGGGAATACACCAAGTCAATCTACCAAACTGCTACTGGGCATCAGCTGATAGTCTTAGTGATAGGGGTTAATAGAACTCAGTGGAAAGAAACTTAAATGAGGTGAACTATTTGATCAGACCTGGATTAATGTTGCTGGAAGAGCACATCAGTTCAGGCAGCATCCCAGGAGCAGCGAAATCAACGTTTCAGGCGAAAGCCCTTCATCAGAAATAAACGCCTTTATTCCGGATGAAGGGCTTTTGCCCGAAACGCCGATTTCGCTGCACTTTGGATACTTCCTGAACTGTTGTGTTCTTCCAGCACCACTAATCCAGAATCTGCTTTCCAGCATGTGCAGTCATTGTTTTTACCTATTTGGTCAGAACTCCAGATAGAATGAAACCTCACGGAGTGTGTCATGTAAATATGCTCAAAAGGTATTTTGACGGGGAAGGAATTCAAAGAAGACTGTGTCATTGGGTTCATCACAGAGGGAAGAACCAACTTCAGAGGATTCTGAATTGGACTTTTTTTCAAATTTAATTGTACACTTGAGAAATTTTCAAGAATTGGGATAAATCATTGAGTTTCTATCTGTTGGAAAATCAATTAGATTAGTTACAGTGTGGAAATAGGTCCTTCGGCCCAACAAGTCCACACCAACCTGCTGAAGGGCAACACACCCAGACACATTCTCCTACATGTACCCCATTCACCTAACACTACGGGCAATTTCGTTCAGCTAATTCACCAAACCTGCATATTTTTAGACTGTGGGAGAAAACCGGAGCATCCAGTGGAAACTCATAAAGAAACGGGGAGAATGTGCAAACTCATCGCTGTGAGCCAGCAGCGCGAACTACTGTGCCGCTGTGCCACCCACGAGATCGAAATGATTTGAAAAAGTTATTAAAGTCACATAGGAGATATGTGGAAATGATCTGGAATATAATAACTTAATCCTGCATGATTAAACAACAGCCTAATAGGCATAACTCTTTAAAGTTGACACAGACTTAAAAGGAGATTGAAAACATATACTAAGATGACGTAATGGAAGTGTGTTCCAATGACTGGAGTCCGCTCATGTTCATGGTGATAAAAAAAATAAAAAGGACCCCAATTGTTTTGTTTGAAAAAGCGCAAATTCAGTGTCCCCACAGAGACTGAAACAAACTGATTCGCGTTTGGTAGACTGTGTTGAAAAGGCGGGAAAAAAACTTATTTTACTAATTTATATTTCCTCAGAGGATACTGGTCAGTTCCTGTGTCCGAAAGAGTGAAGGCAATTTCGGCTTTTATACTGCCAAATGGAAAATATCAATTGAAAGTCATGCCATTTGGTTTAAAAATCCACCTGTCCCATTTCAGAGACGAACACATCAGATCATTTCATTTTTACCAACCTTCGCCATATATATTGATGAGCTGGTGATTTTCAGGAACACAGAGATGAAACATTTTTAACATCTATCAGAATTGTTCGACCCAGTTCGGGAGGCACGATAAACCTACATAAAAGTGAAATTGCCAAAGTCCAAATAAACTCCCTGGTCACTTGATTGGACAGAGACAAATGGCCCGATGGAATGCATAAACAAAGGCAGTTGGGGAGTTTCCCATGCCATCGACAGAACGAGCAGTACTATGATTCCTGAGTTTGAGTGAAGTTATGAAAACTTCATCACAAAATTTAGCAGTGTGGCTGCTCTGTCACTGACTTGCTCAAGAAACTGAAAGGGTTTCATGCAACAGTGGACTTTCAGAAAGCATTTCATAGTCTAAACGCTATGTTAACCATTGCCTCAGTAATAACCACAGCTCATTATGCAATCTCTTTCAAGGTGGGATCGACGCAAATGATGTGGATCTTTTTGGTGTGGTCTTGTAACAATACGAAGAGAAGATCGAGGGACATATCCGGTGTATTTTTTCTAGGAATTCGGATGCCCATCTTCTGAAATATTCGCCAGGAGAGAAGGACACTTCGAGCTTGGTTTTGTCATTCCAACATTTCATTATTTATGTTACCAGTCATCAAACTGACACAATCATATATGCTGAATATAACTAATGTGGAGAAATATAACTTTTTTCTTCAAAATGCCATACTGCTCAGATGGAGCTTGTAGTTACACACATTCAATTTGAAAATTCCGCTTGTCACAAGATGCGAAAACGTGATTGCCAATACATTGTCAATCTTGAATGTGAAACTGAGGCATTCAGTGACAGGAGTGAGACGGACTGTAGAAGAATGTAATGCACGTTTGCATGCTTATAGCCGATGTAACGAATATTTGTGTTGCACTTTATTAGCTATTTAAAATTCAGTGATTTTAAAATAAAGCTATCTTTGGCATTGGTGGGTCATTCTTTTCTTTAAGACAAGTGTTGTGATGATGATGCTCCTGGACAAGGTTAAGCTGTCCGTGACATTGTTTGAGATTGGTCATAAAAGTAATGATACCAAACAGTCTGTTTCGGATGGACTTCAGAGCAAACTGGTTGTAGCTAACAGATATTACCTCAGGCAACAAACTCACAAGATTTCAAGATATCTCTTGTACAATGAAAGAGGACGCATATCGATTGCCACATTATGTCAGTCAAAGAAACATCCTACTGAGGGTGTTGCAGTTGCTGCTTTCTTCGTAAAAGTGTTATAATTTCTCACAAAGTAAATACTATCGATTTCGTCTATCAGGAAATTAGCCGGCTGCAACAATTTTGTGCAGCATCTGCGGTATTCTTCTTGAAATAATCTGTAATCACGCTTTACCTCTACCATACGTTTTATTGAACGTGACAACATCTTACGAAAACGTCTATTAAATGCAAGACCGAAATCTCTCTGAACTAACCACATATCTTCAAATATTGTCACACATTTTAATCTTGGATGACAGGATACTTCATACAATTGACATTGTGGTTGTGTTTCTTTACCAGTCCTATCGGTCCAAACCATTTCAGTTAGCCATTCTACTCCCAGTGCTACGTGTTTTTGTATCTCTTCTGCATATTTTAACTATATGACTTCTGTTTTTCATAATACAATAGCTTATCTTAGCAAATGATGTCATGCACTCTGAATATGCCAATCATTGTACTCTTCTACAGCATGCTCTTCAATGTACGCTAAAACACTATTTCAACTCCACGCCCATTTCTTTGGACAAAAGGCCTCTCCACATTCGCAGATGCCTTCACCGATTTCCAACAGTCTCCTTTCACCTGGCACCCTTCCTTTAACCTTTTTAGCTACACTCGACCTGTTCATGGTGAATTGTCGACACGACATTGGTCTTCTCAATTCCTCTTCCTTCCCTTCACAACACAAACTATCTCACTCTGAATTGAAAACACTCCTTGCTCTCAGATTCAAAACTAACTTCACAAAGAAGCTTGCTGCCAAGTCTGGTCCTGCTGAGTACTGACATCAATATTGCAGACGCCGGGTGCCAGATCTCAGACACTTCCTCCTATCTCCCATAGGCAATAATCTTCCCAACGAACAGGATACCACAGTGTCTGCAATTGTCACTAACCTTGCTTCATCTGGTGACCTCCCATGTAAAGCCTTCAAACGCATCATCTCCCAACCATGCAGAACCCACTTCTGCTTTCTTCCCAATCCCCACAAACAGAATTAAATGGGCAAAACTATTGTTTCTGCCTGCTCGGGCTCCACAGAACTCATGTGCTCCTTTGTCAAATCAACTTTTCTCTCCATATTCAGCCCACTTTCACGGTCATCCAATAATCCTCGGCCATGTTACCTCAGTTTCAGAACTTCAATTCCTGACCACAGGCTTGACACCATATGTTTTGACGGAGCCTTGAACGATAACCGTTTTGCTCCCTATGTATTCACACACGTGTTTTCTGTCAGGACACTTTTCCATTCTACCAGTTCCTCTTTCTCTGTTCTAATGATGAGAACCTTGTTGGCGGGTGTCTCTGAAAAATGACATTCATTACTCAATCGAGTATTGCACAGCGTTGCAGTTCACACGGTGCTTAGTTGAATCTGCATCATCGCTCACATTTCAGCCCCACTTCCCTCTCTTCCATCCCACTACAATTCGACCAACATTTACATCCACAAGACGATTACCTGCCACTTCTCGCAGCTACAGCGGGATAGCAACAGCAGAAATAAATTTCCCTCCCTACAGTTGTTTTCCATCTCCAACATCCGTTCTTTTCTGGACACCCTGTTCTTCTCCTTCCTCACTCCCAGCACGTCCGTACAGGGTCGAGCACGAGCCCTTCAATTTCAGAACGTGCAACTCCTGCCTCTTTATTTTCTCATTCTTCAACATCCAAGATTCCAGATACACCTGGCTTAATCTGTAACTCGTTTAGTCACTGTGTTCGCTGTTCACAATTTGGTATGCTGGCCTTGGGGAAAAGAATAACAAACTGGTTGACCACTTTCAAAATACCGACGTTCAAACAAGAAAAGAGCCTATGCTTCCTGGTTACTTCAAAACACCTCAATATTCACTGGACAAAATCTCTGCCTCAGTCATCCTGCAGTGCTCCAGCAAAGCTGAGTGCAAGCTGAAAGGATTGAAGTTCTTTTACCACGTGGGATAGATGCAGCATTCTGTGCTTAATATCGAGCTTAACAATTTTACGGATTGAGTAGCTATCCTAAAGTAGTTGCCAACCATTCACACCTATCCATGTCATCACATGGTCAACTCACAGACACGACATTTTGTCAGCTAATCATCGTCCTATCAGCAACTCTTCATTCCCTCCCGGACTGACGTTTTACTACTCATTTGTCTGTCCCGCACCCTAGTTTCTAGGCAAGACATTCATTTCCTATGTGCCATTAGTGCTGAAGAAGCGTTAATGAAACCGAACCGTTCACTACGATTTCACTTCGTAGACGCTGACAGAGCAATCACGACATCCAGACATCTATGGTTTTGGTTCAGTTTTTCGGTATCCGCATTTATTTTGTTTTTTTTCTCTCATATAACGACACCCGACTTATAATGTGCATGAGCTCTTCTCAGCGTCACCACTGCTCATCCTTGGTTCATAATTGCTTATTATCTTCCAATGTTGTGCATGAAATAACGAAGTTGTTTACAAATTTACGTTGGTCATTCATTTCCGATTCAAAGTGCCACCAAAAACAATCATTATTTTTCTTTTGCCAGTTTAATAACTCAGAATTCTTCCATTGCTTGCTTGTTATTTCCTTACCTTTACACACCTGCTATGTCATGAAAAATCCCCCGCCGAATAAGCCTATCCCTGCAGCTAAAACACTCTTCCGTGTGCAACACCCTTCTTTAATCTCTTCTGAAGCCTTTTAAGTTGACAAAATTATTCCAGTAGCAGGATGAATACAACTGAACAAAATTTTCTCAAAAGTGTGTCCCCACCAATGTCCTACTCAGCTATAACCTGACATCTCGAATGTGAACACTCCGGAGGTAGAAATGTTGCTGAGCGAGCGTCACCATCATCCCGTGAAGGAAAGCAGAATACAGAATAAATAAGCTTTACTTTCTGGGACAATCAACTACAGATAAAGGAAGCACTTAATCTTTATTTTCACCATAATTTCTATGCTTTCAAAGCAACTAAACTCTTGCAGCACACATTATCTCTCCATAAATCGACTTCTGTCTCATGGTCTTCAGTCATATGTATCTCATTTGTTTTTTTTTAGATCTCCAGCCGCCCAGGGATTTTTTAAACGTTTTAACCACGAAGGCCAGAGTTATTCTAAACAAATGAGACCAAGGCAGTGTTCATCTCACTGGCTCAGTTCAAACACCCACGACACTCGTAAAGTGCAAAATATGAAGCACCTATCCTTGTTGTAATTTGCCTTAGATCAACAATTCACACTTACTGCACCCCTGCTTCTTGTTAAGGTTCATTGCACATATGCTCTTATCGAGAAATCCAAGAGGTCTGTAACAATTTCAGATTACTTTTTAGATAGGCAAAAACAAATTACATATTTTGTTGTTCTGCCAGAAGTTTTTCCACAACTTCTTTTTTAGGAAAAGAGCCACTCGTGTGCTTTCTTCCAAGCATGGATCCAAATTGATAATCCACAGTCTCTATAAGTCTGCACAGTCTCTGCTCGATGACAAAGGGAATAACTGCTTTTGCCTTTGCAGTTTTGAATACATTATTCCTTTCATCAATAATCTCCCAACACTTTGCCTTGAAGCACATGTAATTTAGCATTTCATTGCAGGACAGACTTTGGTAGCTTTATTCTCACAAAGCCAGCAGAATCAGCTCTCAGGTTCACACTTTCTCCGGTGTCTCATCATGTTTTATTGGTCTTCCCGTTGTTTGTTCCTTTCCTTGCTATTTGGAATTCATCTTGATTGCTGCCAATTATAATTACATGACTTGTAGCAATCCAGAATGTTTCCCCTTCTTCGCTGTTCTATCTATTAATCACTTTTTTCTGTAGAAAACGTGTTTTATGAAATAAACCCTAACTTTCATTTCATTCCCCATCTGCCATTTTGAAACTATAGCATTACCTTATGTTTCAAATGTTTCGTGGGTTGTCTTTTTCTGAATATTCTGACAATGATTTCATGCTCTCAGAATCTGTCTGTTTTGAATGAACCATCTCCATTCGTCTTTTGTTTTTTTTGTTTTACAAATAGCATCTTCGAAAGTCCACATGGTCTCATATATAAAGTAGTTATTTTTTTCTCTCTTTAGATTCGCTTACGCATTTTCTCATTTACATTTAACTTGGTTATCCAGCTTTATTGTCATTTGTTTTATTTCCTCAACAAATGTCTTCAGCAATTCATTCTAATTTTGTCTGCCATTAATTTTTCGCAGTCTTGATAAATCGCCCTTTCTTTGTATCTTACTGTTTCTACATGGTTTTCTCTACAGTACATTTTCTCCTGCAGACTTTCAGCATGCCTGACCACAACCTATGCCGGGCAGGATTGCTGGTAACTATGTTTTCTGCGATTTGCCCTTCCATCTGATTTGCTGTGCCATCGCTTCACAATTCCCTGCCTTTGACACTTCTTTGCAGCTGTATTTATATGTTCTTGTTTACTCATTGTTCATATTGCATGTTATAAATTAATTTATTGTTTTATTTTCAGAATGAATTGCACATTAATATCATACAGCAAGATTTTGACGACTTTTCCTTAATTGCGTCAAAACCTTGGACCTGTCTTCGTCACCTTGTGTCTGTTAACACTCCATTTGCTTCATAATTAGGGGCAGGTTTCGTTCTTGAGCTTCGTTAATGTGTCCTGAGAACTCATCTGTCATGTGGGCTCCACCATGTGCCATAGCCTTAATGTATAAGAGGCATTATTGCAGCGAGCCAGTTTTCTGTGAAGCAATACGAATTCGTTTACATTGTTTGTTTGGAGGAATATTGATTGTAATCCTCTTTCAAATAATTATTAATGACGTTCAGAAAACAATTATATTGTGAAGGACCTTTGAGCAGAGGAGCAGGATTGAACTATTTAGCCGGTTGAGACACCAGCGTAAGTCAATTACATTGTAACTAGCGTGTTCAGCTCAACCCAACTGTCTTGTAATTGCTGACATGTTTGCTGAACAGAACAGTATCAAGGTCAGCTTTGCAGAACTTGAAAGAAATAGATACTCCACCATCTCCATAGAAAGAAATGCCCAAACTCTAACAACTCTGAGACAAATTAATTCCATCAAAGTACTCTTAATAAAATGTTGGCGTTGAGGCTGTCAGCAGATATCAATCAGCCTGTCTACCTTTATGTTTCACAACACAGTAAACTTAAAACGTTCAATGCCGCCCAATCCTGACACGAGTGGTTCTGAACTAGACGTGAGGAATAACTAATTACAGGAAAAATTATCCTCCTCCACAGCATATAAATAAAAACGTGGAAATTTATTAATCAAATTCGATTGCTGAAGTAAACCTAAGCAATATAACAATCCAACTGGTCTATGCTGTCAAACAAAATGGCCTTGTTTGCATCATCACTCTCTCAAAAACTTGACAACCAAGCAACCCAGTTAAGGGATAAATAAAATAAAGTAACACAGATGGTCAGATTTCTTCTGTGGAATTCACGATTGTTTGTTTGACAGGCATACATGCAGTTTTGGAAATTTTTGGTTGTGAGTTGTTTCGTTGAGGGTCACCTATCTTGTTTACTTAGATAAGTGCAGTCTGACATATAAATAAGCATTCTATTCTTTATGTTTCCAAGATCTACAAAGGGGAGGTTGCACAAGCGTTATCCTTCGTAGCATAACATTGAAAGCCATGTTGCTTATCATACAAAGCAATCTGACATCCAATAATAAGTGACTACTCACTGACCGAACGATCGGCAAATCCACAAGGTCACAATTACCATTTAACATTTCGTCTTCTTGATAACGAAGTATTTTCAAGACATGCTGAAATACTTCCTACATACTGACACAATGACATGCTGAGGGCCAATTTTGCGACCTGCTTAAACATAACGCTCTTTCTTGCTGATAAAATATCTGGTGAACGTTTTTGTCAGGAATCAAATCTTTTCATCTATTAGGACTGACGCACGGCAAACAATAGCTAGATTGGTCTATATTTCTTTTCATAAACAATGCTTCCCAGAGTTCAAACACCATATTTAAAATATTAAATACGGATGACATTAATGTCCGTATAGTTGTGAATAGTGCTGAAGATTATTGTAGGTTACAATTGAACAATGATGACATGCAGAGCTAGGCTGAGAGGTGCCACGTGAAGTTTAATGCGGATAATTGTGAGGTGATTTACTTTGGAAGGAGGAACAGATTTGCATTGCATTCGGCGAATGATAAGATTCTTGGTATTGTAGCTGAGCAGAGAGGTCTCGATGTCTATGTTCGTAGATCACTGAGAGTTGCCACACA
Source organism: Hemiscyllium ocellatum (assembly GCF_020745735.1). Classification (NCBI taxonomy): domain Eukaryota; kingdom Metazoa; phylum Chordata; class Chondrichthyes; order Orectolobiformes; family Hemiscylliidae; genus Hemiscyllium; species Hemiscyllium ocellatum. Next base: position 253,394 of record NW_026867544.1, read on the forward strand.
GGTTGGTTGGTTTGTTAAGAAGGCATGTATTGTGTTTGTTTTTATTAGTAGAGGGATTGAGTTGAGTAACCATGAGGTCATCGTGCAGCTGTACAGTCTTCTGCCGGCCCACCTAGAGTACTGTGTACAGTTCTGGGCAAGATACAGTAGGAAGGATCTGCAAGCTTTGGAAAGGTTTCTGAGGTAATTTGCTAGAATGTTGCCTTACGAGGAAAGACTGAGGGTGTTGATGCTGTTTTCAATAGAGAGAACAATGTTGTAAGGTCACTGGGTTGCGACATTAAGGATATCAGAGTGTTGGATCGGGTGGACACGCTGGTCCCTTTTTCGTCAGATGATGATGGCTATCACGAGGACACACAGCTTTAACTTAAGGGGAGATAGAGACAGGGTGATGTCCGAGGTGGTTTCTTCACATAGAGAGTAGTAGGGGCATGGAGCAGAATGTCTGCAATAGTAGTAGCCAAATTTAAGGGCACTTAAATTATCATTGGATAGACAAATGGATGATCATGGAATAGTGCAGGTTATGTAGGCTTCTGATTTGGTCACAGGTCGACCCATCATCGAGGGCAGAAGGCATTGTACTGTGCTTTAATGTTCCATGTTCTATGTTCTCCGTCTTCTATATTAACTCACAAAGAGATTACTTCTGCAGCTGTCCATCCAATCCAGTTTTTTCCAAAATTTTGCCTGCGATCTCCACGTAATTGAAGACATGCTCAATCGGATCAAACCACCCTTCCAACAAAATGAAAGTATTCCAAGAATGAGTAGAATGAAACTTCATGGCAGAAATAGTTTTAAACACTTCCTTGAAAATAAGTATTGGTGCGAAACGTGTATGAGAAAGTGCCACTTCATGAGAGAAAACACAATATTAAAATCCATTTTAATAAAATATCATTAGAAAACGTGTTCTGAATCGATCGTTATTAGAAGCAACCAATGGACAAAGAGTGTAACAGTATTTGGTAGATTTGAATCTAGGTTCAGAAAAACCTATTTACAAAGGCAGATATCCAGTGAGTTTTGACATTTCCATGCCAATCTCTGGAAGTGGGATATGGAACTTCAAAGGTCAACTACAAGTAAATTTGTGTTAAACGTGTTAAAATGGTCAGTTAATGAAATTGCTCAATTGAACAAATGATAATTGGTAGGTACAACGATGAAATGGAACAGAAACATTATAGAATACCCAATCATTTTGAAAATGTGTAATACATTATGAGAATGTGCGGCTAAAGCGACAAAAATGTTGTAAGACTCATTACACTAAAGAAAGATTTTGTGAATGGAACAAACAAATGATCTGACAGTGAGTTAAAGGAATTCAGAAAGAAAGAAATAAACACAGATTCATAGAATAAGTTATCAAAATGCTGACCTTGAAATGATGCAATGAAGAATGCAACGTCTCTCACAGCAGTTTCAAGCACATTACAGTTTTATTTTGGTTGGAATTTTAGACTGTGTTAATAAAGGAATATAAGGAGACGTTTTTAGAGCATATTTGCCAGGGCAATTCTAAAACTGGTTAGGTTGAATTGTAATGATATCATACAATTTACGACTCATAATTAACTGTGATGAAGATATCAAAGTTGATGGAATTTAATACCTGACATTCTAAGCAGAGCTTGATATCCATGATTTTGTCGATTCTTTAACTGCCAAAGCATGCAAAATAATGGGCCTAGATGCAATTTTTCAGGGCTTCTCGTTAAAACAGAACACAGGCAGAACTACTTCATCCAATAACAGTCAGTCGTGAAAAACTACTTCAGACATTGGAGGCATCTTATTTGAATATATAAATGTCTAATTTAAAGAAAATTCTGAAGATCACCAGAAGAAAGTATTTTGCAGTGGGTGGGAAACTAGAGACACTGCATCATAGAATTAAGCCATTTTCTGTTCAAATGTCAAGTTCAATTCCATTTGCCAAGTGCATCATTCTGATCCAGGATATTTCACTAACCAGATTAACGTTATTATGTTGTAGTTTGTATTTGAAAATATGACATTAGATGTATCAGGTGGCTGCCTGGCCCCAACGAACGGATGTGTGGCTAACTCGACAAAACACAACAAGCATAAACGGATTTAGTAAAGTTTGCCACGATGTAACGAGTAGTAAGCAACTGCGAACCATGATAATACATGTCTGGTTAATAACTTATATAAATAATTCAGATAAATAATAGATAATAGGGTCATAATGTTTGCTGCCGACGGAAACATTGATAAACAATTGCATTATGAAGAGTTCACGAGGCAACAGACGTAAGTCGATATATTCAATGCTTGGACAAATATGCTGTAAGTGTAGCAAAATGGGAGAAGACAGAAATTGACCATTTTCACGGGAAGGATGGAAAAGAAGAATGGCAATTAACGGCGTAGTATTGTACAAATTTGCAGACATATTTGCGTGTTCTCTTACATGAACAGCCATGCGTTTCCATTCAGATACAGACATTACTTAAGTTAGCTAATTCAGTCGTATTTAAGTCCAAATGGGACTTCACTTTAAGGGAACCGTGCAGGCGAGATCATTTTGTTACAGTACATCCAATATTTCAGTTATCCTACTGTGAACTCATATAGAATTAGGTGTTCTCCAAGTCCTCGTAAGAGTGAATGTAAATGACCCTCAGGCAGTTTTATAACCATAGAGACCGACAGCACAGAGACGGACAATTTGGTTTAAATTAGCTCATGCCCACCATCATGTCCGTAAACGCTGAACTCCTTCCCCTGCACGTTGTCTGCATCTGTTTAAAGCCATGTTCTTTGTCCAAATTCTTTTCAAATATTATTATTATATCCACCTCAATTACATCCGTTGGCAACTCAACCATCTGCATACCAGCCTCTGTTTAACAAAGTTGCACTTCAGCATTCCTTTTATCCTTTCCTATCCAAACGTAAACTGATTTCCTCAAGGAAACCTGGTGAAAACACTGAGTGTGTTCATTGAATTCATGCCTCCCATGAACCTATCCATTTCAATAATATAGCCCTCTTCATACCCGATGCACTTTATCTGTTAAAAAACCGTTCACTTTTCCAACCTTTCTCGATTACTCAGATTGTTGAATCGTTCAACACCCTTGAAAATTTCTTCCAAATTCCTTTCAGTTTACTGACATCCTTCCTTTGCCAGTGTCCAAAACTGAACATAATACTTCAAATGCAGCTCCAACAATGTCCCAAATAACTGCAACATAACGTTCCAATTTATATAGTCAGTGCTTTGAGTGATGAATCCTATTGTGGGAAAGATGATTCTTTATTGTTTGGAAAGGCAATTGTGTCGCAATTGTATACCCCGAATGTTGCTTTCTACTTTTCTGTCAAAATCTCAACACTTTCCAGATCTTGCTGAATTTTGACATAGATTATTGCAGCATCTGAGCAGTTGTGAAAACTGCATAAATTTTTGACTATGGATGAGGAGTGTATCTGTACTGATCCAGATAAACTGGAGAGAGTATTTCAGAGTGGACAGTCTTGAGAGAATAATGAGATGAATAATTTTTGGAGCATTGCCTCTCTCTCACTTATTCGTGCACTTACTGTAATTGCATGTGTCCAGTTCAGTTTATGGTTTATGCTAGTCGCAATTTGCAGTTAAATAGGGATTGTGATGTTAATGCCATTGAATGCCAGGGAACAGTGTTGTGATTGTCCATTTTTAAATTTTGTCGTTATCTGGCATTTGTGGCGCAAACATTGCTTGCCACTGGTCAGGCCAGGCCTGGATCTTCTCCAAATCTTGGTTCATTTGGCACGGGCTGCTTCAGTACACGAGGAGTTGTAGATGGTGCTGAACATTGTGAAATCATACGGGAGCATCCCCACTTCTGACCTTACGATTAGAAGAAAGTTATTGATGAAGCTGCTGACTATGGTTGTGCTAGGACATTCCTCTGTCCAACTCTGTTGTAATATCTTGGGGCTGAAATGACATGAACAAACCTAGACATCTTCCTTTAGATATGACACTATACTCTGGAGACATTTTTTGTATTGTAGTTCACTGAGGGTCTGCGGGGTCACATTCATTCAGTTAAGTTGATGACAGCAAGGGCGGTTATATGGACTCATCTCTAACTTCAGCTCGTCTGCATTATTTTTGGATCATCAAGCTAATAAGGTTAGCAGATGGTGGAAATGAAGTCAACAAAAATGATAAAGATATTATGAATTATGTTCTCCTTTATCCCTTTGTTGATCTTTCGTTTCTTCACGTATCAGAAGAAGACTTATGGGAATGATATTGGTCAGACGAGATTAATTTTGTTTTACGTGTATATGATATAGCCAGTTGATGGGTAGATTTTGGTGTTCTGGTTGTATTGCAATAGTTTTGTTTAGTAGCTTAGCAAGTTCTGGAACGCAAAGCTGCATTTGTCATTGCTTGACTATTGACAGGGTGAAGAGCCTGTCATATTGACTCGTTGACTCCAGAGATTGCCTGGTATTAATTGGAATGAATCGAATAAACTGAACATACTGAGTACTTCGGGAGGACGCTGTGATGAATTATCCGCACAGTACTTCAGGCTGCAGATGTTTTCTTCAAATAAGTCAGTCTTTTCTGTTGCACTGATGGATTGTTTCCCCCTGTGAGTGACTATAGGCCTCCCCTCCACATCATGAGTAATTCAATTCGATGCAGCTTTTCACAGATGATGAGGGATGTGGCAACTGCAGAGCTTAGGTCGATCCATTGGTTGTGGCATCATCTAACTCTGTCTATAATTTGCTTTTCACGCTTTTGTTCGCATGTGCAAATAGTTATGTGTTGCAGCTTCAACAGACTGGCACTTCATATCCTGTTATGGCTGTAACTGCTCATGGCATAGCATTTTGCGCCCTTCATTGAACATGTGATAATCATCTGGTTTGATGTTAATGTTAAAGAACGGAATTCCATGTGATTGCAGATTATGTGCAGTCCCTACACACAATAATTTTGCTGCTGTTGGTGGCCCGCTGTGCCACAAGTACATCTCATTATGAATTTCCCGATCTGTTTGAAACTATCCCATTTAATAAATCCCTCGTTTATGTTAATTCTCTCAGCTAATTTTGGAGCAGTGGAGTTGCTCATCTACAGTGAATGGAAAAGCATGCACCCCACTGAGAATTCATTCTTTGCCCTTGGCACCCGCCAATGTGTGTTCAAATACAGAAGGAGTGAAACGATTTATGTGGGTGGACTAAGTTGCAGAAGGTTTTCTGAAAATTTTAACATAAAAACTTGAGATTTCGTGGGGCTCAGGATCAATGTCCACCACTTAATAGACAACAGCCTATTGAATGCACATTACACTTTCATATCTGCAGGTCCTGCCCAGATGGTGAGAGAAGCCCTACACGGAGAAGGTTATGGCATTGTCTGGGAAATTTTGTGCAAAACAGGATTCATTGAACGTGACTTTATCTGATAGTTGTTTGATGATGCTGTGAATAAAATAGACCAAGTCAGCTTTATGGCTTTCGATAAAGGGTGCACTTGTCTTTGAAAGGGGAGGAGGAGTAAAACATCAGTAATTGGGATTTCACAATTAGAAGGACAGATAGGCGATTCTGTGGGAACGGGAGAGACTCGCTTCTGGTGTGTTGATTCCCAGGTGCCAGGCACCACGGTGTCTCGGATTGCATTTTCTGAATCCTGAGTGGGGAGAGGAGGAGCCCAATTCATGATCCACATAAGCAAAAAACGATATAGGTAGGAAAAGAGATCGGGACTTAAGGCAGAAATTCAGGGGTCGAGCGTGAAATCCTAGGGTGAGAACGAGCAAAGTTACTGTCTATGGTTTATGACCCGTTCCACGTGTTGGCGAGGTGATGAAGTGGGAGAGGGAGAAGTTGAACACGGGGCTACAGGTATGATACAGGAAGGAGTATTTCATATCACCAGATAAATGGGTCCCATTCTGGGTTAGGTGGTAAATCTTCAAAAGTGAAGTTCTATGCGTAAACGCTCGGAGAACCAATATCCTGAGGGTGGGAGATCAGCTAATGCTCTTTGGGAGGCTTTAAGCTAATTGAGGGCTAGGAATCTGAATTGTGGTTCGAGTGTACTGGAGATTGAGATTAGCGAGATCACGAGGAAGGTTTACATTTTGCAGGGCCGTACCAGCATAAAGGAAAGTGCTTTGTCATGTTCCACTTCAAAGTCAGGAGCATCCAGAATAAGGTTGGTGAACTTGCATCATGGGTTGATGTCTTAGGCCTCGATGCCATGGTTTGTTTTACAGACATGTAAAGAAAAGGGACAGGAATTTTTGTTGCTCATCGGTTGATTTATAATTAATCTCTGTACCAAGCTTCGCCGTTTTGGAGCCCAATTAATTTTAAACTACTCAAAAAATCAAGAACACAAATCCTTCAGAAAACGAATAGGTTTCTGGAAAAATAATGTTTTTTTCTGACAGCAAAATACGGTAATATTTCCAAAATCAGGTGCTGTTACTGAATATTTCATATAACCACGGTTACTATTTTTATTCTTCAGTGGTAGAATTGAGTGAATCAAAAGAGCTGACGTATGTATTGTATACAGATACACTGAAAATCGAAACTTTGACGTGAAAATGAAATCTGATTTTGGACGTGCTGAAGGTAATGTATCAGATTCGCGGAACTCAATTAAGTACCTTTCCTTATTCATATCCGGCACGTTAGAAGAGTAAACTGTAGTACTCTAATATTTTTCATCTGTCGTGAATGTATTTCAGAGTTTTAAGTGAAATCAGGCAAGGCAAACAATTGGCAACGAAAGACTATTGTGGATATTTTGCTGTACCAGGACGAAATGGAGGGTCCTTTTACTGTAATGATGTAAACATAAGCAAATAATAACTGGCTTTTCATACCCAAAACCAACTATGGACTGTGACTGAAAAACATTTGTTATTGAAACCAACTACTTATGTGCATTAAGTTACATGCATTTTGTCATTTAATCTGTCCTTCTTTCAACTCTATCACAAATTGACCGTATGGTTCCTTCCTTGTCCTTTCATTTGCCTGCGTGTTTAACTGCCTTGGAAGCAGCTGGTGTTAAGGAAGGATCAGACATTTTGAGAAGGCATGTGCGTCAGAGAGGATTCAATGTTCGTGTATAAGTCCATTTATGTTTACATTATTTTATTGGAAAACACCATGTTCAATTAAAAATTTAGGAAACTAAACCTGGATTCTCTGAATCTAAAAGATGATTGGATAAACAATTGTCTGTTTGAAAAAGCGGATAACATACGAGGGTCAGATACGTGGATGGCACCTTTGTAATCATTAAAAACACAGAAATAGAGAACACACACCGGATCATCAACGCCACACTCACAGGAATCCGATTCACGAGAGAGGAAGAAAAGGACAACCAGCTCCCATTCCTGGACGTGATGGTAAAATGAACACCGAACGGAGAATTCACCACGAAGGTATACAGAAAAGCCACACACACAGACCAAGTCCTGAACTATGAAAGCAACCACCCCAACACACACAAACGAAGTTGCATCAGGACATTATTCAAAAGGGCCACAACACACTGCAGCACACCTGAACTACAAAAAGAGGAAGAAGAACACCTATACAAGGTATTCAACAAAAACGGATACCCACGCAATTTCATTAACAGATGCCTCAGGGAAAGACACCGAAATGAGGACATGCCACAACCCAAAGGACTGGCCACACTCCCATACATCAGGAGCATTTCTGAACTGACAGCCAGACTGCTGCGACCACTAGGACTCATAACAGCACACAAACCAACAGCCACTCTCAGACAACAACTCACCAGGACAAAGGACCCGACACCCAGCATGAGCAAAATCAAATCCCATGCAAGGACTGCACAAAGCACTACATAGGACAAACAGGAAGGCAGCTAACCACCCGCATCCATGAAAACCACCTGGCCATGAAACGACACGACCTAGTAGCCATACACTCAGATGACAAATAACATGAATTCTATTAGTACAACGCCACCATTATAGGACAGGCCAAACAGAAAACAGCCAGGGAATTCCTAGAAGCATGGCACTAATCCACGATTTCGATAAACAGACACATCGACATAGAACCTATATACCGGCCACTGCAGCGGACAGCTACTGCCAACCGGAAGCGGCAGATTCAAACCAGTATAAATGCCGGAGGAATCAGCACAGAAGCGCTTCACAGGAGGCTCCCAAGCACTGAAGATGCCACCTAGAAAGGGGACTAAACGTTTGCAAGAAAAACTCCCAGATACTGATATAACGTAAATGTCAAAACCATGTTAAGATGCACATCTAAATTCAACTTTACTGCGTGGTTTTGCTGACGACAACTAAAAGCACTAGCCTGCCTCATTTCGAATGACCACACACTGATCCTGAATCAACAATAATGAAGAAATAAGATTTTCAACTTGGCACTGTACTCTTTCAAACCAAGCAATTTACCGGCTGTTCGGGATGTTTGTTATAAAATAAGATTGGATAGATTGGGGTATTTGCGTCCCGAACGTAGCAAATTAAGAGGTTACCTTAAAGTGGTTTATCATACCATGATGGATATAGATAGTATTAATAGTCGTTGTCTTTTCCATTATATGGGGCTTTCAAAACTCGAGAGCATATATGTAATGTGAGTCGAGAGAGGGATTGAAGAAAGCCATGGAAGACTATTTATTTTGCCCTGAGACAGTTTCGCGAGTGGATTTCACCTTCTGATTAAGTGGTTGATGCAGAAGAGCTGCAGCTTTTACAAGAAACTTAGATAAGTATGAAATGCTCAAGAGTTTGGATGGATACAGAGAAGAAACCGGTCGCTGGGAATAGTGTAGTTTGGGATTATGTTCGGCCAGACTATTTTGACTGAAGGGGCTGTTTCCATTTTGTGTGACTCTGTGACATTACATCTGTGTATGTAGTAACATGCTGGCTTTGTTGGAAATTATTGGGCCTCTCAGCTGCATGAAATTAATCTTCTATTGCATTTTCTTGGCATTTCTGCACGAGAACTGATATTGGACAATTACATTCATCCATTCTTTCCAGATGTCGAATTCACACACACAAAAATTTGAATTGTCAGAAAGTCAACTTCCCACTATTATCTTTCTGAAATGTAACTGAGAACGTGGCACCTGACAATGTGATGCAATTTCAAATATGATTTAGTTCTCTTTTCATATTAACATCTTAATTCTTACATAAAGTTTGGTTACCTTCCTTTGTTTTCTTTTAAATTATGAGGGTTTTTTTTAACAATTATATCACCACCTTGATGCCATGCATTCCGAATATGTTTTTTAAGAAGTGGGCGAGAAACGTATGCCATAATTGATAGAGTGATTAACACAGTTAGTATTTCTTTCAGGTCAGCTCTGGGGATTCGGTCCAAAACGTCAAAAAAACGTTCGTCTGCAAGTGTACTATATCTGAGAGGATTTAACAAAGACTGAGAATTGCGCAAATGTCAGTGGGCATCTTGAATGTTTACTTTATGAAGAAGGAAATTGATTTGATGAAGCAGATTACACATATGTCACACTCTCATGACCACCAATCCAGGCATTGGAAAGGCTGGGTGGATTCGTCTCTCACAACAAACTCTACCTTGCACGTGCGAGGTATGACATTCTCTGGAAGTTTTATTTTCACCTGATTCTCTATGACCTGCATTGCACGTGCACCTGTATTTGGTTCACTCAGTCAAATTCATCCTTATAGTGTCATAGATACTGAGAGATCTACAGCATGATAAGAGACCCTTCGATTCAACCTGTCCATGATGACCAGATACTCTAACTCAATCGACTCCCACGAGCCAGCACCCAGCCCATATCCCTCCAAACCCTAGCTATTCATATACCATCCAGATGTCTTTTAAATGTCGCAATTTTACCAGCCTACACCATTTCCTCTGACAACTTATTCCATACATGTACCACCCTCGGCTTAAAAATGTTACCACTTAGAACTTCTTTGCATCTTCCCCTTCTCATCTTAAACCTATACCCCCTAGTTCTGGACTTCCCCAACTCAGGGAAAAGACTCTGTCTATTTATTCTATCCATGCTCCTCATAATTTTGTAAACATCTATAAGGTCACCCCTCAGCCTGCGAAAATCTAGGGAAAAAAGCCCCAGCCTGTTCAACCTCTCCATATAGCTCAAGTCCTCCAATCCTGGCAATATCCTTGTAAATCTTTTCTGCATTCTTTCAAATTTCACAACGTCTTTCCATTAGGAAGGAGACCAGAACTGAAATATTCGAAAAGAAGCCTAACCAATGTCCTGTACAGCCACAACATGACCTCCCAAATCCTGTGCTCAATACTCTGACCAATAAAGGAAAGCAAACCAAATGCATTATTCACTATCCTATCTAGGTGCGACTCCACTTTCCAGCAGCTATGAACCCGCACTCCAAGGTCTCTTTGTTCAGCAACGCTCCCTAGGACCTTACCAGTAAGTGTATAAGTTCTGCTAAGATTTGCTTTCCCAAAATTCAGATCCTCCCATTTCTGAATTAAATTCCAAATGCCACTTCTCAGCCCATTGGCCCTTCGTGCGAAATGAGTTATTCTCACTCTCTATATGTGGTTCACCCAGCCATATGTTGTCAATATGGAATTAGCAAACCAAACGACACATTTCTGGACGGTAGAGTGGTTAGAAAGATTGGCTTACATGGAATACAGTGGGGAGTAGAAAGTTGAAAATGTGTTGCTGGTTAAAGCACAGCAGGTCAGGCAGCTTCCAAGGAATAGGAAATTCGACGTTTCCGGCATAAGCCCTTCATCAGGAATGTCCTTATGCCCGAAACGTCGAATTTCCTATTCGTTGGATGCTGCCTGACCTGCTGTGCTTTAACCAGCAACACATTTTCAACTGTGATCTCCAGCATCTGCAGACCTCATTTTTTACTGGGAGTAGAAAGTTGTTTACAAATTCGCTTGAAGGTCGGGTGCAGATGACTGCGGTGGAGAGTTATTTTTCGGATTGGAGACCTGTGACCATAAGGTGCCACAGGTATCACTACTACATCCAATGATTATTTGACATTTGCATAACTGATTTGGATCTGAATATAAAAGTATGTTTAGTAGGTTTTTGATTACACCAAAATATACGTTGTTTTAGACAAAGAAGACATCTATCTCCGAGAACCATGGGACGTTTATCAGATGGGCCAAAATGACAAAGAACACCAGATGGACTTTAATTTAGACAAATGTGATGTTGCACTTTGTTTTATAAAATATCTTGGATATGAAAAAGAAATGAAACTGTTTGAGTTACTATTGAAAGCAACAGGAAAATAATGAATATCCTTTGCTGAAAAGGGAGAAAGAGAAAGCTTTTGATCTGTAAAATTTGAAACTGACACTTTAAGGTCAAACAAATATGAAATGGTTTAAAATGTATTACCTGAATCAAATAAAATTGATGTTGAAGAGCAAAGAGTTGAACTTGCAAAAATTAGGATTGAATTCTCTGATGACTATGACTTAGTTCAATAATCACAGAATGGCTTCCAACATCAATATCAATCTGCGTTTTGTAGAAATTGTTTAAAAGAGAAATCCTTGGAAGGGTAGGGAAAAGAAGATGTATTTGAAAGTAGTAAGAATGATTTACCACAGATGAGAAATGAAACATCTGAGGCAGAATTCATTTTGGATGAATTCACTGGCCCATATTAAGACACATTTCGTCGCTGTGTTGGTGGGAAGACGGATGTGGAAAACAGTCAATGAGTTTGTGAAAATGGGAAAGGAAAGTACAGTGATAGCTGGAAAGCTGAAAAAAGAATATGCAGACTATTCTAGCATTAGTTCAGATGGAAGTGTCATATCTCATTTCTGAGGTTACTGGCCTGGCAAACGATTATTCATATGTACCAGTCGAAGCATGTAATGCAAATACGATTTTTAGAGATGCATGAGCAAGTCAATGCTTGATGGTGCAAAAGTAGGGCACATGCAATTCAGAAGACATGTTGCCGGAAAAGATCGTAACTTGCGGAATTCGTGGTTTGAAGAACAGTGTTTTATCATGTAAAGGAGATTGTAGACACCGGTGAAAAATGGCAAATTAATGGTTCGAGTAGTGGAGAGATTCTCCAAACCAGAAACTGGTTTATCCTCGGTCATGATATAACTGTATCACAAGTGGGAAAGATGCCTATTCTGTTTGAAAAATCCGTCAAAATCAGGCAATTGATGCATTACACAACTATGTCCTCGGCTTTTTCCTGATTGTGTTATATGAAGGTCACAAAGCCATATGTGGAAGCAGGAGGAGAAATCAAAGAGTGAAGGTAAATAATTTGTGGTTTAGTTATCAGAAACGGTGGTTGATTAAATGGTTGAGATGAAAAGGAGAACCGTTGGAAAACAAGTCTATATTACTACTTCACAGAAAATAGCTAAATTACAAAGGAAGCATGCAAAACTAAAACCGTTTTATCATAAAGCAAAACTGGAAGAAGAATCCAAGCATATCGTGGAATTTTGCGAACTCAAAAATGAAAGCTTGTTCGAATAATTTGAGGCCATCACCAATTCAAGCGCATGTGTGTGTCTATGCGAGTGTGTTTGAAGATTTTCTGAGTAAGTGCATGTTAGTGCATAAGAAAAGGGTCTGTGTCAGTGTGTGTGAGTGTGAGTGTGTGTGAGGTAGGACTGTGTAGTGTATGTTACTGTGTGTGTGAGGGACAGGGTCGGTGTCAGTAAGTGTCAGCGTGTGTGTGTGGGTGGATTGTCTGTGTATGTGAGCGTGTGTGTACATGTGAATATGTGGAAGTGTTTGCCTGGGAGCATGGTCTCTGTCACTGTGTATGATTATGTGTGTGTTGGGGACTGGGTCTGTGTCAGTGTATGCGAAAATGTGTAAAAATGTGAGTGTATGTCAGTGTGAGTCGGAGGGTCTGTGTCTGTGTATGATTATGTGGGGGGACAGGTTGTGTGCAAGTGTGTGCGTTGGATGAATCTCTGTGTCAGTGTTTCGGAGTGTGTGTGGATTTGTGAGTGTGTGTGAGTGTGGGTGGAAGGAGGGTCTGTGTAATTGTGTTTGAAAGTTTGTGGACATATGAGTGGGTGTGAATGTGAGTGTCTGAATGAGGGTCTGTGTAAGTGTAAGTGTACATGAGTATGTGTGTTTGTGAGTGTGTGGGAGAAGGATCTGTATAAGAGTTTGTCAGTGTATGGGTGAGATTCTGTGTAAGCATGTATGACAGTGCGTTCGTGCATATGTGTGTCTGTGTGTTGGAGACTGGGTGTATGTATATGTCTGTGTTTTCATGCATGCGTCACAGAGTGGGTGGAGGAAGGTCTATACAAATGTATGTGAGCTTTGTGTATATGTGGGTGTGCATGAATGTCAGTGCGTGGGAGGTGGGCGTATGTAAGTGTGTGTGTAAATGCGTATTGAAGAGGGACTATGCAAAAATGAGTGTGAGTGCAAGTGCGAGTGAGGAGGTCTGTGGCAGTTGTGTATATGCGTGTCTATATGTGAGTGGGTGCGAGTGTGAGTGTGTCGGAGAAGGGTCTGTGTAAGTGCAAGTCTGAGCATGTCTCTTCGAGGAGGGACTGTGTAAGTGTGCATACGTGTGTGTGCATATATGAGTGTCAGCAGGCGTATGTGAGATAACATGCGTGCACGCGTGCGTGACTGTCTTGGAATCGGAGGAAGATCTCTGTCAGTTTGCGTGTGAGAGTGTGTGGAAATGTGAGTGGGTGTATGCGTGTAGGAAGAGGACCTTGTAAGTTTGCATAAGCATGTTTGAGCTTGTGTGGAGGGAATGGTTCCATGCAAGTGTTTGGAGGTGAATGGGGAAATGATTCCCTGTAAGCATGTGTGACTGTGTGCGTGCCTGTATGTGTCTGTGGGTGTACGCGTGTGGTAGTGTGTATATGAGTGTGTGTGTATTTGTGCTTGTGTTTGAAATTGTGTGTAATGCTGTGTATTATATGTGTGGTAGAATGGTTGATGTTCATGTGTTCATGTGTTTGTGTGGAAGAGTGTCTGTGTTGGTCGATGTGAGTGTGTCTGTGTCATTGTTAGAAGAGTGTCTGTATAAGTCTGTGTGTGAGACAGTGCATGTGAGTGTATGTGTTTGCATGTGAGAAAGTATCTGCGTTAGTGTGTTTACATATGTTAGCGTGTGTGCGTGAGAGAGAGGGTCTTTTTAAGTGGATGGGAGTGCGTGTACAAGAGATGGAGCCGGCTCTACCGAAGTGTGTGTGAGTGTGTGTGGAGGATATGTGTAAGAGTGTGTTTGAGCCTGTCAATGTGAGTTTGTGCATGTATATACGCGAGCGTGTAAGAGTGTGTGAGTGTGGGAGGGGATTCTGTGCAAGTGTGTGATTTAGCGAATGTGTGTATGTGGACGGTCTGAGTAAGTTTATGCGAATATGTGAGTGTTGTGCCAATGTGTGGGAGAATGTCTATATAAGTGTGTGTGAGTGTGTGTGAGTATGTATGATCTTTTTACGTGTGTGTTAAGGTTTGATGTAAGTGATTGTGTGGTAAATATGTGAGTGTTTGAGTGTATGTGATATACAGTCTGCATAAATGGGAGGAAGGTCTGTTTGGTTGTATGTGCATGCATGAGAGTGTGTGTGTATGGGAGGAGATCTGTGCAAGTGTATGTGCATGTGCGTGAGTGTGTGGAATGAGGGCCTATGCAAATCTCCGTGAGTGTGTGAGTATGTGTGAGTTTCAGTTTGTGGGAAATGTTTTTTGTCAATGTGCGTGAGTGTGAGTATTTGAGAGAAAGGCCTGTGTAAATACATGTGAGTGCATTGCAGCAGCATCTGACTGAGTATGTATAAATGTGTGTGGGGGAGGAAGGTCTGTCGAAGTGTGTACGATTGGGTGCGGATGTGCGTGAAAGAGCTTGTGTGAATTTGTGAAGGGGAGAGTCAATGTAACTGTGAGTGAGTGAGGATATGTGAGTGGATGAGCAGGGTCTGCTTAAGTGTGTGTGAATCTTTGTGTATGGGAGCGGGCTTGTACAAATGTGTGAGCATGAGTGTCAGCGTGTGGTTGGACATTCTGCGTAAGAGTGAGTGTGTGGGAGTGTGTGTATGCATGAGTGTTTGAGAATGCATGTGTGGGAAAGGATTCTCTGCAAAGGCATGTGACTGTGTCTGAATATCTCTGAATAGGTGAATGGTCTGTGCAAGTATGCGTTAGAGTGTGTCTGTGTGGGAGACTGTATAATTATGTGTTTGAGTGTGTGTCTGGGAGGAGAATCTGCGTATATGTGTGGGTGTACGGTTGAGTGGAGAGGGTCTGCCTGATTGTGTGGGAGTGTATGTGTAGGATAGAACATGTAAAGGTGCGTGAGTGTATGTGTGTGATTGAGGGTGGAGGGTATGTGCAAGTTTGAAAATGTGAGTGTGTGGAGTGTACAATACAAGCACATGTGATTGTTTGAGTGTCTGTGTAAAAGTTTGTGCTTAAATTAGTAGGTGTGTGTGTGCGCCTGTGTGTATGAGACGGTGTGTGGAGTGTGGGGGAGGGTCTGCGTAAGAGAGTGTAACTGTGTTTGGGAGAGGGACGGGAAAAGTGTGTGTGATGTATGATTGCAGCAGGAGGACCTGTGTAACTGTGAGTGAGGTTCTGAGTGTTTACGTGTGTGTGAACTTGGCAAAGAGTCATGCTGATGTGTGTGTGTGCATGGCAGAAGGTCTGTGAAAGTGTGTGTAAGTTTATGTGTGTTTGTGTGTGTGTGTGTGAGAGAGAGAGAGAGGGTCTGTGTAAGTGGATGTGAGTGTGGGTACAAGGGAGGAAGGCACGTCTGTCTAAGTTTGAGATACTATGTTTAGTAGAGGAACTGTGTACGTGTGTGAGGGTGTGTATGGATAGGTTCTGTTTAATAATGTGGATGACTGTGTGTGAGAGTGTGTAAATATGGGAGGGTTTCAGTGCATGTGGCTTAGTCAGCTTCTGGATGTGGGAGGTATAAATAATAGTGCGAGTGTGAATATTTGTGTCTACATGGGCGAGAATGCTTTTAAGAGTGCGTGTGTATGAGTGAGATAGAGAATCCGTGTAAGTATGTGTGACTGTGTGCTTGTGCATGAGTGTGTGTAAGTGTATGTGAGTATGTGTGATGTGTGTAAGCGTGTGGGTTAAGAATCGATGTAAGTGCATGCGTGGTATATGTGAGTGCGTGTATGTGGGAGAAGGTATGCGTACATTTGAATAGGCGTATAGGGGAGGAGAGTCTGTATAGATGTTTGAGTGTATGAGGGAGAAAGGACAATGTAACTATGCGTGTATACATGAGACTGTGTGTATGGGTCGGGGTCTGTGCAAGTGTATGTGAGTGTTTGTGAGCATGTAGGATGAGATGCAGTGAAAGTCTGTGTGAGCACGTGAGCGTTTGTGGGTGCGTGTGAGTGTCCCTGTGTGGCATAAGTTCTGCTTGTGTGAGAGAGTATGAGTATGTGAAAGAAAGTTCTCTGTAAGCGTATGTGAGTACGTGGGAGGAGAGTCTCCCAGTGTGTGCGTGAGTGCGAGATTGTGTGTTGAAGAATGTTTGTGTAAGTGTGCATGCGCATGAGTGGAGGCAGAGAGTCTAAGTGTCTGGGAATCTCTGTGTGTGGGTGAGGGCCTGAATTGGTGTTTCAGTGTAAGTGTATGAGTGTGGTTGGAGAATCTGTGTAAGAGTGAGTGCATGGGATTGTATTTGTGCATGACTGAGTTGATGAGCACGTGTGTGGGAAGACATTTTGTGCAAGATTATGTGACTGTGTTTGAGTGCCAGTCTGTAGGTAGTGGGTTTGCATGAGTGTGTGTGTGGGAGGAAGCATGCACAGACGTGTGAGATCCTGTGTTAATGTGGGTGAAGAATATATGCAACTGTCAGTGTGTGGGGAGCGGGGGTAACTGTGCATAAGTATGTAAGTGAGAATGAGTGTGAGTGTGGATGAACGGGATGAGGATCTTTGCAAGGTTTCGTGAGTGTGTGAGTGTGTGAACAAATGACAGAAGGAAGGCTGTCTAAGTTTGTTTCAGTGTGCATGTGGGAGAGAGCATGTATAGGCCTGCAAATGTGAGCATGTGCATGTGCGTGGAGGGTATGTGTAATTTTGACTGCGTGCAAGTGTGTGTGCGTGTTTGTGTAAAACATTAGAGTGTGAGAGTGTGTAGGATGGTGGTCTGTGTAGTTGTGAGTACATGTGTGTTTGGGAGAGGGAGCATGAACGTACGCGTAACTGTGTGTTTGGGAGGAATGTTTGTGTAAGTGTATATGATTGTGCTAATGTCGGACGAGTGTCTGTGTACATGTGTGTGATTGTGTGAATGCGTGAGCGTCAGAGTCGTGTTTGTTTAAGTGCGTGCGAGTGGGTATACATCCATGTGAATATGCATGAGAGTGTTAGTGGAGCAATAGAGTCTGTGCAAGTGTTTGTGACTGTGTGCATTTGGGAGGAGTACATGTCTCCGTGTGTGCGACTGCGTGTGCATGATGGGAGACGGCTTGTAAAAGTGTACGTGAAGATCTATGTAAGTATGCGTTATTGTGAGTGATAGCATCTGGGAGAGAGTATGTGTAAGTTTGTGTGAGCTTGCTTGGTTCTGAATGAGTGGGAGGAGAGTCTCTTTAAGTGTCCGTGATAGTGTGTTTGTGAGTGACCGTGAATGAGTATTTGGGAGAGAGTGTGTGAGAGTGTAGGTGCAAGTGGAGGGTCTGTGAGCCAGTGTGTATATACGTGAGTTTATCCGTGCAGGTAGGAGACGGTCTGTGTAAGAATGCATGAGTGTGTGGGGAGGAGAGTCCTTATAATTATGTGTGAGTACAAGTGTATAGGAGAGTACCTGTATCAGTGTTTCGGACTGTGGATGTAGTTGGGAGGCGTGACTGTGTAAGTGGGTGGGAGTTGGTGGAAGAGGGTCTGTACGTGATTGCAAGTGTGTACTCAAGAGAGGAAAGAGGATCTGTTTAAATGTGTGTTTTTTAGTTTAGATCAGATTAGATTACTTACAGTGTGGAAACAGGTCCTTCGGCCCAAAGAGTACATACTGACCCGCCGAAGCGCAACCCACCCAGACCCATTCCCCTACATTTAAACCTTCCCCTAATGTCTATGCGTTCTTCCTCCAGGCGTCTGGTGGAGAGGGAGCGGCCGTGAAGGAGGCCCAGGACCTCCATGTCCTCGGAGGGGG